>NC_133781.1:32325220-32372039 GCF_003597395.2 Chelonoidis abingdonii
TGGGAAGCACACGGAGGGGCAGAGGATGCTGAATGCTCCAAGGAGAGACCCAGGAGGTGAAGACGTGTGAGCTTCTTGCCCTGAACAAGTCTGCTCCAAAGGAGAGGAGGGCTCCCCAAAGTCCTGACTGGCTTAGTGGGGAGCTGTTCCAGAGCATCGCCTTGGGGACTCTATGACAGCATGTGCTCTGCTGCTCTCACCCAGGTTCAGCGCAGCCCCCGCAATTCCTTCTGCTTCATCTGTGTGTATGCAGGAAAATGTGAGCGTCTGCAGTCTCCTCATGGCCGCGTTGGTGCTGCCCTCCCCACAATCTCCTCCCCGAAACTGGCACTGCCCTGCTTAATTCAGTATTCTGGGTTCTGTTGCCTTGAGAGAGAAAAATAGACTAAGCAGGGAAGAGACAAAACATAAGAACATAACATGGATTAAAAATACATAAGAAACCTGTAACCTGCAAACTTCATCCAGCAGCAGGAGGGTGAGAGCACGGAGCCTTCGAGTCCTGTCCCCCAGACAGGTTGCGCACTGAGCCTTGGGGGAGATCCGGCCCAGTCCAGCAGGGCTGTTGCTACATACCGGGTCCCACAAGCCACGTACCAGCCTCTCCCCTCCTCCGCTCCCGGCCGTTCCTGTGCCCCATTCTGCCCCGATGCTCTGTGCACTCAGACTCTCAGCTCCCGTGTCATGGCTGCGAAGGCCTGCACGCTCTGGGCTCCATCTCACTATAAGGCCCAGCGTTCGGAGATCCAGGAGGTAACTGATGGCTTTGTTCAATAGCCAGCATCCACCTAGCTGTGTCTGCTTCTGACATCCACATGGGTGATGCAGGAAGGAACTATCGTATCTGGGGAAGCGTCTCCCCTCGCGATTCCTGCGCAGCCAGGGCTTCTCGGGCCCTGTGAGCAGCATCCGCTCTGATGGGCTCATTCCCTCGCTCTCTGGGCGGCGATAGGCATTTCTGCTGCACTGTGACTGACCAGCCAAGTCCTCAGCATAATGGGGTTCTCAGCTCGTTCTCCTGGTGATGCTCCAGGAAGTGTCTTCCAGCTCTGTGAGACCCAACGCGTTTGTTAGCTAAATGGACAAGATGAGATCTGAGAGTCTGGTAGCCCATCCTCACAGCAGGGAGCTGTTCCTAGGCAGTCCCAGGTACTGAGCTCTGGGGGCAGGCGGGACATGCCGACCACAGCTCTGCCGTATCGCCCCTAGTTCCCTGCGTCGCATGGTTTTTCATTTCCTGACTCAGAAACTTGGTGAGCAAGACAGTCTGTCTCCAGTCCATCCCAGTGAATCGTTGCTGGGCCCTAGGGGTGCCAGCCCTCCAGGATTGGCTTGGATTCTCCGGGGATTAAAGATTAATCTTTAATTAAAGATTATGTCACGTGATTAAATCTCCAGGAATACATCCAACCAGAATTGGCAACCCTACAGAGCTTGGAGTGTGATGGGGAGCCCAGGGCTGTGGGTCGGGGCAGCACAGAGCTGGGGTGGAGGGGAGCCCAGAGCTGGCGGGGGGGAGCCCAGGTTTGTGGGTTGGTCAGGGCAGCGCAGAACTGCGGGGGGAGGCAGGGCTGTGGGGCAGGGCAACACAGAGCAGGGGGGCAGGGCCATGGGGCAGGGCAGTGCAGAGCTGTGTGGAGAGCCCAGGGCTCTGGGTCAGGGCAGCACAGAGCGGGGTGGGGGGGGAAGTGCTGTGGGTCATGGCAGCGCAGAGCTGTGGGGGGAGCCCAGAGCTGTGGGTCAGGGCAGCGCAGAGCTGTGGGGGGAGTCCAGGGCTGTGGGTCAGGGCAGCGCAGAGCGGGGTGGGGGGAGCCCAGGGCTGGAATAGCTGAGGGCCCTGAAGCAGAAGTGAGGGCAGCAGTAGTGCTGTGGGGGGACAATACGTAACCAGCCCCTGTCAGGCCCTGCAGCCTGGCCTGCTGTTAGGAGTCCTAGGAGCGCTCTCAGAAGAGCCAGGCTGGCAACATATCAGCTCCTGCCCTCCGACAGCCCCTCCCCGACTGTGCCAGATCGTATCTCCGAGGTCAGAGCCAAACCAGCCATGGAGAGGGCTCCACTGGCCCTGGGCTGATCCCTTTGCGTCAGTGCTCGGTGCTGGGCTTGGGGAGACGCTGCCTGGCTGCTCGTTTACTCAGAGATGGGCCTAGGGGACGGGGTGTCCCCGGGGGCTTAGGGTGACACTTGGGGCAATGGGGTGGTGCCTCTGCTCTGAGTCTTCGGAGCAGCAAGGGGCCATGCTGGGGCTGAGCTTTCTTGCCCTAGTGTGGCAGGAGTCTCACCACACTGGAGTGGCCTGAGGGAGTGGTACAGAACCGGAGGTTTCCCCATGGAGATCCACGCAGTGCTGCACTGCCATGATCGCTTACACGCTGCTCGTACAATTTGTGTGAGATCTGGGCTGAGTCAGCGCGGGAGGGGCCCTCGGCATTACCTGGGCAGGAAAATCCCAAGGGGTGGCCCGGGGAAGTGGACAGGCAAAGCCCCTTTCCCTCTGCAGTCTGGGCGCTGAGTGGAGCTGCTGCTGTCGCAATTGGCTGCCAGCTCTTAGCTTTGGGAAGTGGAATGAATGTCCCATCCCGTGTCTCCATTGCTCCCCCAGGCTGTTGGATTGGCCCAGAGCCCCCCAAGGGCACGGCAGGCTCCTCAGCCAGTGTCCTCAGCCACGGCAGACACACCTCCCAGTAAGCAGGAGATGAGCGGCAGATCCAAGCGCTCCAATTCCCTCCCTGATGCCACCAGCCTGATGGTATTGGTGAGACAGAGGGCTAATCCCCAACCCTACCCCAATCCCTCCCAGGCCACTCATGGGGCACTGCCTGGTTTGCTGACGTCTGTGCATACAGGGCATTGTAACTGTTCACCTGCCCTTTGCGGGTTGTTTGTCCTTTCCGATTGCAGGCCCCACCGGGGCCTCTGAGCGCTACCAGAGCGAGAGCAAGTCCAGCAAAGTGCTCTCTTTCCCCCTGACTCTGCAGAGCTTTCCTCAAGCTGACTCTTTCTCTTCCCTCGTGGCTGATGCCTCTTGGCTGGCTGTCGCTGTCCCTCAATGTATGGCGCCTGCTCTGGGTCCCTGGGCCTGTATCCCCCACAACCGGGGCTGGGCTCAGGGGTGTGAGCCTGTTGCTGCCCAGAGACACTGCCGGCTCTGGTGCCCCTTCAGTGCTTCGTGTCTGAGGCTCTGGAGTTTGGGGTAGCCATAGACAGAGGGAGAAATTGTAGCTGGATCATGGGGACAAGCAGAGGGGTCAGATTCCTTCATCTCTCCTCCCTGGGGCTTTTCTTTCTTTGAGCAGCCTCAGCCCCAGGAGCCTGATTATCTCTGATGGGTCATTAGTGCTCAAGCCCCTCCCCAGCCCTGCTGCTGCAGGGCAGTTCACGCTGTCTGACTGGCTGCCTGTGCTAGGAGCCTGACTTGCTGCCAGCCCAGTGTCACCTCTGCCTGCTGCACTTCCAGGAGTCATGGCACCAGATTCTCTTACTCTGGTTCAAAGCCCTTCAACCCAACTCAGCAGTGGAGGCCAAGGCAGCAGGAGAGCTCTGGCCTCTGGGCAGCCCTCCCTGGCAGAGCATGCTGCCTGGGCCGTGCCAAAGGTGCCCCTGGGCCAAGGTGTCTCAGCAGGATGGATACCCAGCCGCTGCCCCGGCCCCTCCTTGGCTCTTGCAGAGGCAAGGGGGTGTGAGGGATTGCACCACACCCACAGTGCTACATGGCACAGGGCAGACCCCATTCCCAGCCCAGCCCCTGAGCTAGCAGGGAGCCTGTGGGAGGCCCCTGACCCATCCAGCAGTGGCAGTGGAGGCCCTGTACCCAGCTTTACATGAGTCTGTTCCCTAAGGACTGACAGAGGATCCCCCCAGCCTCGGAGAAGGAGGCTGGGGACACCTGGGCCTGCCCATCCTGTAGCTGCCTGGTGCTGGGTTTGCTGGGCTGGTGGCCCCAGTATCCTTCATGTTGGAAGAGGGGGGTGAGAGAGCTGGCTGAGGGGCTCCTCCTTGCTGGAGCCCCATGTGCTGCTGAGGGGGCAGAATGACGTGCCCGCTGGGGGGGTGTGGAGGCAGAGGCAGCCAGGGTCTCGGTGGAGGCTGGTGCATCTGTGTACACAGCTTTCTACTTCTCCTCCCCGAGAGAGCAGCAGCCGCTCCGTGTCCTGGCCACGCAGTCAGCGCATGGCCAGGCTCACCGGGGAGCATGGCTGCACGTCTGCAGCAGAGAGAGGCCGGAGGCTGCCAGTGCACAGGGCATAGGAGTGGGCAGCCCAGCCCCTCTCCATGCTGCTGTCCCAGCAACCCGGAGAAAGCATGGCCCCCAGGCCACAGGAACTGGGGGCCGTGCACACCCAACCCCTCTGTGCTGCACCCAGGCTCTGAGCTTGAGCCCCCTCCCCAAAGCCTCCCCACCACTGGCCAACCACCGGGGGTCTCCAGAGCATCATAGGCACCTCTCCCCCAGAGCTGGTGCTGCTGGGGCAGGGAGCTCCTCTGGGCCTCACTGGCGAGTGAACCCACTGGTGGGACCCAGCAGGGACTGCCAGGCTGATGGAGTGGTTTGCGGCCGATGTGTCATCTCCCTGGCAGAGTCCCTGTGGAAATCTCCTTCTCATACATTCAAAGGTCAGAAAGGACTATTATGATCGTCTAGTCTGACGTCCTGCACAACGCAGGCACAGAATCTCACTCACCCACTCCTGTAACAAACCCCTAACCTACGTCTGAGCTATTGAAGTCCTCAAATCGTGGTTTAAAGGCTTCAAGGTGCAGAGAATCATCCAGCAAGTGACCCCTGCCCCATGCTGCAGAGGAAGGCAAAAAACCCCCAGGGCCTCTGCCAGTCTGCCCTGGAGGAAAATTCCTTCCCGACCCCAAATATAGCGATCAGCTAAACCTTGAGCATGTGGGCAAGACTCACCAGCCAGACACCCAGGAAAGAATTCTCTGTAGTAACTCAGATCCCACCCCGTCTAACATCCCATCACAAACCATTGGGCATATTTACCGCTAGTAGTCAAAGACGAATTAATTGCCAAAATTAGGCTATCCCATCATACCATCCCCTCCATAAATTTATCAAGCTCAGTCTTGAAGCCAGAGATGTCCTTTGCCCCCACTACCCTCCTTGGAAGGCTGTTCCAGAACTTCACTCCTCTAATGGTTAGAAACCTTCATCTAATTTCAAGTCTAAGCTTCCTGTTGGCCAGTTTATATCCATTTTTTCTTGTGTCCACATTGGTACTAAGCTTGAATAATTTCTCTCCTTCCCTGGTATTTATCCCTCTGATCTGTTTATAGAGAGCAATCATATATCCCCTCAGCCTTCTTTTGGTTGGGCTAAACAAGCCAAGCTCTTTGAGGCTCCTTTCATATGACAGGTTTTCCATTCCTCAGATCATCCTAGTAGCCCTTCTCTGTACCTGTTCCACCTTCTCACGGACTCACGCAGTGCCAGAGCCCTCCTCAGCAAGAGGACAGACAATGAGACTTGCCAAAGCAGGGGGTGTGCTCTGAGCCCTGGCAGGGATGGGTGGCAGGGCCAGGACTGGCTGAGCATGAGGCTGGCTCCAGAAGACAGAGGAGTTTTCACTTTCCCTTCTGCGGGCTGGATGGGAGTGAGCTGGATCCCTGGGCCCAGCCCTGCTCATGGCCAATGGAGAAACTTGTTATCTGTAGGCTCGTGCAGCCTTCTCCTGCCTGTGGAGCAGCTGTGCTTGCTCATTGGGCTCGCTGCTCCAATGGAAAGGAGGCCACGTGCTAAACCCAGTGGAACATGGAGGCTCCCCCATGACCCTGATCCAAGTTCCACTGGGACTCTGGGAAGTGAGGGCACCGCTCACCCCACCAGGCGTTAGAAGTTGTGTTCACACTGGGCTGCCCCATAGCTGCCTGGATGGGGCGGAGAAGCTGAGGTGCCGTTCCGGCCAGTGAATGTGCTGAGGGCCAGCCCCAGGGTTAGGGCACAGGCCGCAGGCTGAGCCATGCTGCATACAGGGCTAGTTTCAGGACGGTTTGCGCTCGGAACAGCTCAGGCTATTTCCCCTGGCGCTGAGGGCGTGCGCGGACAGGGAATTGCAGGCCCAGCTCATAGTGTGGCCATCGCCAGAGAGAGATGGGCCCGACGGAGGGGTGTGGGAGTCTTGGGGTAAGTGGGGCTGGAAGCCTGCTCTGCCTTTCTGCAGCCAGGAGGCTGAAAACCCTTTGCGCGAGTCCAAAGAGCCAGAATGAGGAGGGTCCCTGGGGATGGGGCCAGGCAGCAACTGGTGCCTTGCGGAGGTGCCACAATGCAAGAGAACGGGCCCAAACAAGGGAGCTGGGAGCCCGTGGAAGGGAAGGGCAGCGCAGCGCAGGCAGAGGGGCAGTGAAATCTGGCCAGCTTAGTTAGGAGTGGGCTTGGGGGCTGTGGCACAACCTGCCAGCATGTGAGGAGGGCTCATGTCGGGCAGAGGAGCCTGCGTGGCTCCTGTGCTGCCCTAGTGGGCAACGGCAGTTCTTCAGGCAGGTGCCTCAGGGCAGCACCAGCCTCACAGGCCAGGAACATGCCGGCCTAGTGGGAGACACCCCACGATGGCGGCTGGGAGACAAAGAATGGGGAACAGGAGGGGAAGTGAGGCAGGCAACCTTCTCCCTGTGGAGCTGCAGCCCACACAAGGAGCTTGAGCCTCACTGGTGGAGGGCCCATGGGACAATAGCCAGGATCAATGGGGAAAACATCCTAGGGGTTGGCAGTGTGCTGGCCCATGTGTAGGACAGCCTCCCCAGGGAAGGGCTGGGGGTCCACTACTTTGGACTTAAACTGGGGCAAGGCAGAGGCCTGGGGAACTCCCTGCAGAGTTGGACTGGCCAGGGCAGGGAGGGCAGCAGACTGGATGCCCAGGGGTGGCTTCCATCTTGAGTCCCTTGCAGCAGGTGAGCCAGGGGCCTGTGCTGTGGGAAACATGGACAGTTCCCCTGTCCTGGAGCCCTCTAAATATGGAGAGAGCCTGTGTGTCCAGCCCAGCCCCAGGCAGCGTCTGGTGCTCCCAGCCCTGATTCATGTACTTCTCAGGCTCCCAAACACCAGCTGCTTCCGCCCCAGCTCCCAGGGTCTGGGGAGAGGACAGGTGATTTTCCCAGGGATAAAAATAGGTGAGTGGCAGAGGGGAGAGTCCTGGGAGAGTCCCTGTGCCTGGGTGGCACAGAGCTCCCTCCCCACGCGGGTGGGGAGCATCTGAATGAGAAGGGAGGTTGACGGGCAGAGGGATCTGAGAACGGGGCTCTGCCCCTGGCTGGAGTAGACAGGCCAGCCACCGTCACTGCAGGAAGGCGCCCCAGCTTGCAGACACTGGCAGGCAGCATGGCTCCAGGCACCGGGGGGGAAGTGTGGGGGGACGACTGCAGGGTGTCAGTGTTTCTGTGATGGGCAGGAGGCAGAGCATGGCTAGTAATGCAACTTACAGATGATCTCCCCGTCTGCCCCAGGGCTGCTCCAAAGCATGTGGCCAGCACTCTGAAGCCAAAGGAGGCAGAACCTACTTCCAGCCTGGAAGGAGCAGCCCAGCGCCAGCTACTGGGCACACAGCAGCGTCTGACAGGCAGCGAGCCTCTTGTCTGCTGTGGCCCAGGGCAGCCACTAGGCCCTCACGCTTGGGGTTGTGTGAGGGGCTCTTCAGAGCATGGGTGGGCGGGCGAGCTGCTGGCTCTGGAGAGCTCCTGCCCCATTGCTGGGGCCAGCCGGAATGCCCAGAGCCGTAGCGATGCCAGGCCATACCCTGCTGTGCTAAGGGCTGTTCGGGGCCTGGGCCGTACTACGAGGGTGCAGCGAGAATGGCCCATTTGTCAGGAGAGCAGAAATCCCGTTCAGGAGCCCTTTAACCAGCTTAGGGCAGGATAGAGGGAATTAACGCCTCATGAATTGGGCTTTGTGTCTGAGGCAGGGATATTGTAGGCTTGGCAGGGAGGCAGCCTGTGCCCTGCAGCACGTGGGAGTATGGCAAAGCTCTGGGTGTAGGAGCTGGGCCTGGGATGGTGCAGGGAGGAGTCACTGTCTGCCTGGTTCACCCTGAGCCAGGGGATTGCAGCTGTTAATCATTAACGGCTGCGGGGAGGTAGCAACTCCCTGTTCCACTGAGATCTGTAAACAAGGGGGAGCAATGGTGCTGTGGGTGCTCCTTGCTCACTTTTTTGCCTACAAGAGGACAGGATGAGGGGGCGACTCCTCACCAGAGAAAGTGGAGAGCTGCAGGCCGAGCTCCTGGAGCATGGACAGGCCCAGACTTGGCGCCTGGGCACCCAGATGAGCCTTTGAGCACAGAGGTCGCTGGCTGCGCAACCACCTGCTGGGCCTCTTGCCTGCACAGCATGACCCCGCTGCCCAGTGCCTGGGCCATGCTCATCTGCCCTGGGATGTAGCTGGTCAGACTGCCGGCCGGGTTCTGCAGGGCTCAGCGCTAGACCTAACGCTGTCCAGAGTTGGCACTGTTGAGCCGGAGGTAAATGCCAACTGGCTGCTGATAGAATTTGCGGCTGACATGCAGGTTGGTGGGCTGGTAGATAGCCATGAGGCCAGGGCAGTTATACAGAGCTCTCTGGATCACTACGTAGGCTGGGCCTAGTCAGACAAAATACACCCAAAGGCAAGGGCAGACATCGGAGAACAAGGCTTGACGTCCCTGCCTACCGCCGGTGGGGCTGGACTCTGGAAAGCGTTCTGGGTTCGCTGTGAACTGCAATTGAGTCTGAGCTCCTGGGGTGCATAAAGAGGGGAGTAGGAGCAGGGAAGGTGTGCAGCCTCAGTAAAACCCATCTAAAATCCCGTCTGCTTTTTAAAAAGGACATTGAAAGCTTGGAGGGGGTGCAGAAAAGAGCCCAGAAATGCCCTGTCAGGGTTGGTCTAGGTTTGCTTGGTCCTGCCTCAGCGCAGGGGTCTGGACTTGATGGTCTCTTGAGGTCCCTTCCAGCCTGACATTTCTATGACTTCAGATGATTTAGCCAAACACAAGTTATCGGGCTCAGTACAGGGGGAGCTGGGTGAGATGTAATGGCCTGTGAAATACGAGAGGTCAGACTAGATGATCCAATTGTCCCTTCTGGCCTGAAACTCTGGATCCGAAGCAAGCTCTTGACTTGCCCCCAGCAGCAGTTGGGAGCTAGACAGGCACAAGTGGTGCTGTGGGGTCACCTAGCCTGGGAACATGGCGCAGAGCGCAGCCTGCAGGCGAGGGAGGCCCGGATCCTGGGTGAGGAGGGTTTGTGATCTGGGACTCCAGGAGTAGCCATGGTGATTTTGAGCCCCTAGGGCAAAGCAGGGGGGAGCTGTGCCCTTGCTGAGAGGGGAGTCATGTCGCCCATCAACACATGGACATGCTAGGCCGGGGAAGCAGGCTCTGCATTAACAAGGAGCTGTATTGTGGAGCCTCACCAGGACGTCCTGCTCCCGCAGCCATCGTGAACAGGACAAGTGTTGGAGCTGATCCCTCAGGGAGGGAAGCCACCCAGGCCAGCCCTACATGCCCCGAGAAGTGACCAGGTGCACAGTGGGCCCGGCCAGTGGATGGCTGGCTTTCTCAGCATCCCTAGCAGTAGGACCAGCCAAGCCCAAGCCAGCCAGGGCTGTGGGGAGTGTGTGCTCTGGGGTGGGGCTGGGGATGAGGGTTTGGGGTGTAGGAGGGCGCTCCCAGCTGGGACTGAGGGGTTCGGAGGCTGGGAGGGGGATCAGGGCTGGGGCAGATGGTTGGGGCGCAGGGGGTGTGAGGGTTCTGGCTGGGGGTGCAGGCTCTGGGGTGGGCTTGGGGATGAGTGGTTTGGGCTTCAGGAGTAGGCTCTGGGCTGGGGCAGGGGGTTGGGGTGCGAGAGGTGAGGGCTCTGGCTGGGGGTGTGGGGCAAAAGGGGGATCAGGGCTGGGGTAGGGGTATGGGGCACGGGAGGAGGTCAGGGGTGCAGGCTACGGGTGGCACTTATCTCAGGCAGCTCCTAGAAACAGCGGCATGTCCCCCCTCCAGCTCCTGTGTGGAAGTGCAGCCAGACTGTTCCATCCACAGGCACTGCCCCCATAGCTCCTATTGGCCATGATTCCCAGCCAATGGGAGCTGTGCAGCCGGTGCTTGCAGCAGGGGCAGCATGCAGAGCTCCCCGGCTGTCACTATGCCTAGGAGCTGGAGAGGGGACATACCAATGCTTCCAGGAGCCACAAGGAGCCATGGCAGGCAGGGAGCCTGCCTTAGCCCCGATGTGCTGCCAACTGGACTTCTAACGACCTGATCAGTGCTGACCAGAGCTGCCTGGGACACTTGGCAACCCTAACAATGGCTACTAGCTCTCCCCATGGGCTCCCATTACAGGACCTGGTGTCTGCACCCCTACGGCGACTGGCTCAGGTCCCTCCCACAGGCCTGACCCTGCCAGGGCTGAGCACCTTTGCTCCCGTGACCAGGGTGGGATTTCAGAGAGCTCAGTGAGGGTCTCAGCAGCAGCTGTGACTCCTGCGTCGGGTCCTGCCAACACATGGCTGGGCCCAGTGTGCAGCCGTCAGGCCCCTAGACTCAGCCAGTGGCCACCCACCGAGACAGCACTGCACTTCGCCCTATCTGCTCCACAGCGTGCAGGCTGGGCCCCTGGCAGCACAGCCCCCTCCCCATCTGCAGAGCGCCCCAAGCACTCTCTGCCTTTGTCTCATGCAGGGTTTCCTGTGAGCCGGGCCAGGAGCCCAGGGAGCAGCCAGACTAGGCCATTCTGTAGGCAGCAGGTTGCTTCAGGCCATTCCCGATGCGGTTTGGCAGCCCTACAGAGGGATGTCCCAGCCGCTTCTGCTCAGCCTCCTGCTGGCGCTGGTCTTCTACTGCCAGGTAAGGGCTAGGCCAGCCCGGCTTCTCCTGTGGGGCTCAGCCCCATGGGCTGCTGGGCCTGCCGTGCCTGGGGATGGCTCTGTCATGCCCAGCTCCTTGCTGGGCGGAGGTGGAGCGGCTCAGGCTGAGGAACGGCAAGGGAATCCCTGGTCTCTGGGGCCCTGCCCACTCTTCTCTGGCCCTGGGGGGGTGCTGCTGGCTGGTCGCTGACGGGCCCTCCGTGTACCCTGTCCAGGGACATTCAGCCCAGATCATGGATTTCCTCTTTGAGAGCTGGAAGGCCTACAGCGAGGAGTGTCACCAGAACATGAGCCTGCAGCCCCCACCCACAGGTGAGAGCCACGTGTCCAACCCCAAGTGAACATGAGCCCCATATGCCTCCCCTCTCCCGCGCAAGGGGCAGCCGATACAGCCAGGTGAGCCTGGGAGTGCAGGGACAGGGGACAGATCCTCCACCCTGGGGTGTGTGCTGAGGTCAGGAACAGCTGCCTGGGCAGGGGAGAGGGTGGCAGAGGAGAATGGGACCATGGGCTTCCTGCCCCTTCAAAGGGGCTGCAGTGGTGGTATCAGGCCCTGGCGCAGCACAGACCTCAGGAGCTCACATGGCCTGGAGACAAGCAGCATGCATGGGGGGGGCCATGAGGGGCAATGCCAGGGGCACAAGGGGGGTGGGGGGGCAATTCCAGGGGCATACAGGGGAATGAGGGGGCAATTCCAGTGGCACATGGGGGAGTGAGGGGAGCAATTCGAGCAGCACATGAGGATGAGGGGGCAGTTCCAGCAGCATACAGGGGTCAAGGGGACAGTTCTGGGGGCACACGGGGGAGCGAGAGGGCAGTTCCAGCAGCACACAGGGGTCAAGGGGGCAGTTCTGGGGGCACACGGGGGAGTGAGGGGGCAGTTCCAGGAGTTCACGGGGGTCAAGGGGGCAGTTCTGGGGGCACACGGGGGAGTGAGGGGCCAGCTCCAGGCACCAGCGCAGCAAGCATGTGCTTGAGGCGGCCAACAGAAGGGGCTCTTCGGTGGTAATTGGGGGGGTGAGGGGGCAGTTCCAGGGGCACATGGGGGAGCGAGGCGGCAGTTCTGGGGATACACGGGGGGTGAGGGGGCAGTTCCGGGGGCACATGGGGGAGCGAGGGGGCAGTTCCAAGGGTACACGGGGGGTGAAAGGGCAGTTCCAGGGGCACATGGGGGAGCGAGGGGGCAGTTCTGGGGGCACACGGGGGTCAAGGATGCAATTCTATGGGTGCAGGGGGTGGCATTCAGGGTTAGTTTTGTAACTATAGAAAACTATTTATTCTACCTGCTATCCTCCCAACTCCGCCAGTGGCCCCTCAGCTGCCCCTTCCACTCCCCCCCAGTGGCCTCTCAGCCAGGGGGGCACCCATTATGGATGGGGCTGGATGGCAGGGGGCTGGCAGAAGCACTGTGACCCCCGCCATCCCTGCTTAGGGCCTCTCTTCTCCCTGCAGAGCTGGTCTGTAACCGAACCTTTGACAAGTTCTCCTGCTGGCCCGACACGCTGCCCAACACCACAGTCAACGTCTCCTGCCCCTGGTTCCTGCCCTGGCACAGGAAAGGTAACTGCCTGGGGCTGGCACCTGGCCCGGCCGCGCTGTCCTATCCTGCTGGGCGCACACTGTACATGAGCAGCAGCTGCCATCTGCTCTCCCTGGGCTCCGGGGAGCTCCTGCAGCTTGCAGTGCCAGGAGCTGTGGGAGGGAGGGCTGAGGAGAGCCCTGTGCTGGCTGGGGAGGCAGGGGAGGGCGTGTGGGGTGGGGAGCCGGGATACTCACTGCCTGACCCTCGGCTGCCCCAGCTTGCTAATGGGGCAGGGCAGCGTTTATTGGCTCTGGGTGCTGTCGGCCATTCAGGACCCTATCACTGGCAGCAAGAATGGACATGGCAGGGATGGGACCAAGAAGTGTGGGCCATGGAGGACTAGCCAGCAGGGCCAGTGAGGAGTGCAGGGGCTCCAGCAGGTCTGAGGAGGGAGGGGCATGCATGGGGGGCTGACATGGGCAGACGGGGGGGACTGGCAGGGATAGTACAGGGGCCTGGTGTGGGGAGCACAGAGGTGTCTAACCAACCGGTTCTCCATGTCCCATCTCCTCCCCGCAGTGAAGCACAGATACGTCTTCAAGAAGTGTGGGCCAGATGGGGAGTGGGTGAAGCGCCCCAATGGGCAGCCCTGGCGGGACAGCACGGAGTGTGAGATGGACGCAGAAGACCTCGAAGCCCAGGTCAGTGGGGGCAGGACTGGGGCCAGGCTGAGCCTTGCAGCCCCCATGGAGCACCGTGAGCGAGTCTCAGCTTAGCCCCACAGCAGCTAGGAGTTTGGGATGGCCCAGCAGCTTTGCCTCCCACAGCATACGGGCCGTTCCCATGCCTGGGCTCTGTCGCTCCAGGCCATGGACAGATGGCCCTGCCCAGCCCTGCTCAGCAGCTCTCTCCCTCTCTTTCTAGGATAAATTTGCCAAAACCTACGGCAGCTTTAAGATAATGTACACGGTTGGCTACTCAGTGTCCCTGGGCACCCTGCTCCTCGCCCTGGCCATCCTGCTGGGCTTCAGGTAGGGGCTAGGGGGAGAACTGCAGTTGAGAGACAGGGAGGGAGGGGATGAGAGGCAGCCAGAAGAGGGAGCCAGGGGTTGGGGGGACTTGGGAGATGGGGCCATGGCTGGGGTAGCTGGGGCTGTAGGATCCAGGGTGGGCAGTGGTGGGCACAGGCTGGGGACGGTCCTTGCTGGACACTGACTGGGGCTCCTGCTTTCGGCAGCAAACTGCACTGCATGCGGAATTACATCCACATGAACCTCTTCGCCTCCTTCGTCCTGAAGGGGGTCTCGGTGCTGGTGATCGACGCCCTGCTCAAGACCCGCTACAACGAGAAGATTGATGACTACAACGTGGGCATCTGGCTAAGCGATGAGGTGAGCCCCCTTGGCCCCTTTGCCATGCTAGGAGCTCTGTGGGGCCAGTGCCTTACTGAGCCCCCCCACTGACTCCCACCCCTCCCCCAGGCCGCTGCCGGCTGTCGAGCAGCCACCGTCTTCATGCAGTATGGCATCGTGGCCAACTACAGCTGGCTGCTGGTGGAGGGAATCTACCTCCACAACCTGCTGGTGCTCACTGTCTTCTCCGAGCGGAGCTACTTCACCCTCTACCTGTGCATCGGCTGGGGTGAGCGTCTGGGCACAGGGGACAGGCACCAGCCACGGCACACAGTGCCTAGGCACGGGGGA
This sequence comes from Chelonoidis abingdonii, assembly GCF_003597395.2. Classification (NCBI taxonomy): domain Eukaryota; kingdom Metazoa; phylum Chordata; order Testudines; family Testudinidae; genus Chelonoidis; species Chelonoidis abingdonii. The sequence continues at coordinate 32,339,277 of NC_133781.1, forward strand.
CGGGCACCAGCCACAGCACACAGCGCCTGGGCACGGGGGACAGGCACCAGCCACGGCACACAGCGCCTGGGCACAGGGAGGGATGGGCACCAGCCACGGCACACAGCGCCTGGGCACGGGGGTCGGGCACCAGCCACGGCACACAGCGCCTGGGCACAGGGGGGGACGGGCACCAGCCACGGCACACAGCGCCTGGGCACGGGGGTCGGGCACCAGCCACGGCACACAGCGCCTGGGCACAGGGGGGGACGGGCACCAGCCACGGCACACAGCGCCTGGGCACAGGGGTCGGGCACCAGCCACGGCACACAGCGCCTGGGCACGGGGGTCGGGCACCAGCCACGGCACACAGCGCCTGGGCACAGGGGTCGGGCACCAGCCACGGCACACAGCGCCTGGGCACAGGGGACAGGCACAAGCCATGGCACACAGTGCCTGGGCACAGGGAGGGATCAGCACCAGCCACGGCACACAGTGCCTGGGCACGGGGGATGGGCATCAGCCACGGCACACAGTGCCTGGGCACGGGGGATGGGCATCAGCCATGGCACATAGCGCCTGGGCACAGAGGTTGGGCACCAGCCACAGGCACAGCGCCTGGGCACGGGGGGTCGGACACCAGCCACAGCACAGCGCCTGGGCACGGGGGTGAGGGGCATCAGCCACGGCACACAGAGCCTGGGCACAGAGGTCAGACACCAGCCATGGCACACAGTGCCTGGGCACAGGGGGATGGGCACCAACCACAGCACACAGTGCCTGGGCACGGGGGGTTGGACACCACCCATGGCACACAGAGCCTGGGCATGGGAGAGGGACACCAGCCACAGCACAGCACCTGGGCATGGGGGGTTAGGCACCAGCCATGGCACACAGGCTGGGCACGGGGGGATGGGCACCAGCCATGGCACACAGAGCCTGGGCATGGGGGATGAGCACCAGCCATGGCACAGCGCCTGGGCACGGGGGATGGGCATCAGCCACAGCACACAGTCTGGGCATGGGGGGTCAGGCACCAGCCATGGCACACAGGTTGGGCACAGGGGGACGGGCACCAACCACGGCACACAGGCTGGGCATGGGGGACAGGCACCAGCCAAGGCACAGCACCTGGGCACGGGGAGGGAATGGACACCAGTCACGGCCAGCATCTGGGCATGGGGGGATGGGCATGCACCTGGTGCCCCAGTCTCAGCCTATGACCCCTGGAGGAGCTGCCCCACTATGTGTCTCACCTGCTTCTGTCTCTTCTTTGTCCCCAGGGGCCCCTGTCCTGTTCCTCATCCCCTGGGTGGTTGTGAAATTTTTATATGAAAACATTCAGTAAGTAGAGCCACGTGTGTGGGAGTGTGAGCTATGTGAGGTGTGGGCATGCAAAGTGTATGGATGTGCGAGGTGTGGGCACATGCAGTGCATATGTGAGGTCTGTGGGTATGATGTGCCAGATGTGGGCGCACAACGTGAAAGTACAAAATGTGGGCATGCACAGGCTGCACGTGTGAGATGTGGACATGCAAAGTATATATGCAAGATGTGGGCACATGAAGTGTGAGTGCGATGTGTGAGATGTATGTGTCTGAGGTGTGAGCATGTGCCAGCTGCATTTGCGAGGTGCGGGCATGAGGCAGCTGTGTGTGGGAGACATGGGCGGGCTGCACATGCAAGGTGTGGGCATGGGCAGGCCATGCATGCAAGGTGTGGGTTTGTGCCAGCTGTGCGTGTGAGGTATGGGTGGGCCATGCTTGCAAGGTGTGGGTGTGCACAGACTGTGTGTGTGAGGTGTGGGTGTGCGCAGGCTGCGCATGCAAGGTGTGGGTGTGCGCAGGCTGCAGATGTGAGGTGTCGGTGTGCACAGGCTGCACGTGTGAGGTGTGGGTGTGTGCAGGCTGTGCATGCGAGGTGTGGGTGTGCGCACACTGCATGTGCAAGGTGTGAGTGTGCACAGGCTGCACATGTGAGATGTGGATCTGTGCAGGCTGCGTGTGCAAGATGTGAGAGTGCGCATGCTGCATGTGTGAGGTGTGAGAGTGCACAGGCTGCACATGTGAGGTGTGGGTGTGTGCAGGCTGCGTGTGCAAGATGTGAGAGTGTGCACGCTGCATGTGTGAGGTGTGAGAGTGCACAGGCTGCACATGCGAGGTGTGGGCATGCGCAGGCTGCGCATGCAAGGTGTGAGGTGTGGGTGTGTAAAGACTGTGGGTGTGAGATGTGTGTGCACAGGCTGCACCTGTGAGGGTTGGGTGTGTGCAGGCTTCATGTGCAAGGTGTGGATGTGCACTGGCTGCGTGTGCGAGGCATGGGAGTGTGTTTGTGAGGTGGGGGGGGAGCAGTGGCAGGTGGCTGCGATGCTGTTCAGACCAGGAGCTGTGTAAGCGTCACTCCGTGGGTCATACAACTATCCCGAGAGGCCGAGTGGATGACAGCACGGGCTGTGGCAGGGCTCCCGCCAGTCTCTGGCTAGAGACTGCGCTGAGCCTGAATGTGGGGGCAGATTAGCCCCCAGCCTTTCCTGCGGGATTCGAATACCTCCCTCTGAATCAGCTGCTGCCAGCCTCTGCTGGATACGGGCATAGGGTGGATGGGCCTAGGTCTGACCCATCTGTCTAGTGCTGTGCACGGGGGTTCATTGGGGCACCTGCATCTGCAGTTGTCTGCTTGCCTGGCAGAGGCTGTGTACAGTCTGTGTGCTCACGGGGGTGGTGTCTGTGCCCGTGTGGGCAAGGGGCACGTGTCTGGGCAGGACCAAGTCTGTGCCTGTGGGTGAGCCCTGGCCTGTTCACACCTCCTTGGCCCTTGTGTTACCTGGAAATCCCTGCCAGGAACCTTATACCACCTTGTGCTAGGGCTGGGCTGATCTTCCTGACGGGGCACATGGCACATTGATACAAAAGTGCCACTTCTCCCATCACCCCCTCACTCTCACCTCCCAGGTGCTGGAGCACCAACAACAACATGGGCTTCTGGTGGATCCCCCGCTTCCCTGTGTTCCTGGCCATCCTGGTAAGTGCCAGCCCACCCTGCCCCCACCTCCCCTCTCCTCACCCTGGGCCTTTCCCCTCTCCGCATCGCAGGCCCCCTCTCCTCTCTGCACCACCGGTCCCCTCCCCTCTCCGCACCATGAGCCCCCTCCCCTTTCCACACTGCAGACCCCCTCCTGTGAGATGCTCCCCCTCTCTCCCCTCCATCCAACCCAGGCACCCCATCCTCCTGCCCAGCACACACCCATTCCCTCTCTTCCACGCCCCAGCTGCCAACAGATCACAACTTCATATTCAGCTTCTTTTACCTCCTGCTCATGGAGCTGTTGGGCTGCAGTCAGGGTGCATTTTCCCACTTTGGTCCACAGCAACCATGTCCAGATGAGTCATGTCTTTTCAATGAGAGCAAGTCTCCCAGAATCACATGACTCCAGGAGCTAGGGCTTTCAGAAAAACACCAAATATTGTGAGAGTTGGTGACACTGAGTTCCCCTGCATGGCTGCCCTACCCTGCCCAGACAGAGCCCCAACCACAGACAGGGTCCCTTTTGTCCTGCACTGGCTGCCTGGGGCTGACTAGACTCCCCAGGGTCCATCTGGGACAGGGCTGGGCATGGTCACCTGTTCCCAGTGATACTTCATGAGGCTAGGGTCACCAGCCCCACAAGGACTCCCTTGCTGGGGTGGGGACTCTCCACTCCCTGGCCCCCATCCCCATCTGCCTCTCACCCTATTTCTCCCTTTCAGATCAACTTCTTCATTTTCATCCGCATCATCCAGATCCTGGTCTCCAAGCTCCGTGCCCACCAGATGCGCTACACAGATTATAAATTCCGGTGCGTACCGGAGGCTGGCCAGCTCCCCTGGGCCTCACCCTGCCCTCGGCCAAGCTCTCCCGCTCACACCTTGGGGAGGCTACTGCCCCACAGGCCCCATGCTCTGTGTGCATGTGCCCACTGCCCTGTTGTGCCAGAGGGGGCTATGTGTGCCCATGGGACCCGGCTCTGTACCTGTGGTGCCTGTCTAATCATGGGGCCCCATATCTGTAGCATCTGAAGGGGGAGGTGAAATGGGTGGGGAATGCCTGGCTCTGATTGGTGAGGCTCCTTGGCAGGCTGGCGAAGTCCACGCTGACGCTGATCCCGCTGTTGGGCATCCACGAGGTGGTGTTTGCCTTCATCACGGATGAGCACGCCCAGGGTACCCTGCGTTATGTCAAGCTCTTCTTCGACCTCTTCCTGAGCTCCTTCCAGGTGAGCTGGGCCTGGCACCTGAGCGGGGCGCCCTCAAGCACCCTCTTGCCCAGCCTCTGTGCTCTGTGGCCTCCCCTCCCATGACCCTGCGGGGGGAGGATCAAGTTGCCTGGGCCATGTCCCTCTCATGTCCTCTCTTCTTGCTGCCTAGGGGATGCTGGTGGCCATTCTGTACTGCTTTATCAACAAGGAGGTGAGTGCGAGCACCCATGACTGCGTCTGCCTGGGACCCTGTACCTGCATTCTGCAGCGCAGGCCCGGTGGAGAGAACTCTGCTACCCTGTGCCATCTGGGCCCCAGCAGGGGCTCTGGGCTTGGCCTGGCCTGTCTTGCTGTGGGGGAGGCGGAAAGCTGGCTGTTGCAGGCCCTGGGCCATGCTCACCCTGTCTGGGGCTGTTTGCAGGTGCAGTCGGAGCTGCTGAAGAAGTGGCAGCGCTGGAAGCTGGGCAAGGACCTGGAGGAGGAGTACAAGCACACGTACAGCCAGACCCCCAATGCCCGCAACGGGGGCAGCAGTACTTATGAGAAGCACAGGCTGGTGGGCAGCTGCATCACTGGGCTGGGGCGGAGTCAGCCCACAGCACACACCAGCACCCACTACCTCGAGAAGACAGGCTGCAGCACCAACGAGAGGCACCAGTGCTACGAGTTCCCCGAAACGGCCGCCAGCAACTTCTGAGCTCACCGCCTGCCACACAGCCAGGGCGCTAGGCCCACGCCTGTCGCGAGCAGGCTCTGCTGGGCAGGGAGAGGGAGCCAAGGGCTCAGGCAGCAGGCTTGCAGGGACATAAACCAAGAGGCAGTGCCTTTCAGCCCTTCCTGGGGCTGTCCGGGGATCGGGGTGTACACCAGGGTGTCAGGACCTGACGAGAGGCATGCTGAGAATGGAGCGTCTCCTGCTGCCCCTCTCCATCCTTTGGCTGCACGTGCCAGGTGGGCAAGGGATGGTGTCTGTGCACAAGGCCTGCACCCCAGCACAAGTCCACATGGAGGGCACAGCACCCTGTGCCAGCCTGGCAGGGTGTAGGGAGTTTGGGAACAGTGCCCGCTGGAGTGTGGGGGCAGGGTGTCTGCCTGCTGGGCCGTGTGCAGCTGCTTCCTGCGCTTGCTCCTGCTGCCTGCCAGCTCCTGTGCCCGAGGTTAATTTATCTCTGCAGTAGCTATGTAAATAGGCATGGGGTCCGCGGGGCGGGCTCTGTTTGCATCTGTCTGTGCATGGCGCGGCACATCACTCCGGAGGACGTGGGCACCAATAAACCCTGGGGTGTGTCTCATGGCAGCGAGGATCTGAGTGGGAGCTGAAGGGGCCAGGGGAAGGGGAAAGGCCGGCACAGCTGACCAGCATGAATGCTGGCCCAGGGAGGTGAATGTCAGGGCGGAGGGGGCACTTGCTCAAAGGAGGGGAGCAAGGGGGGAAGCTTGCACAAACACGGGAGAGGGGGCGCATGCACAAAGGTGGGCCAGAAGGTCTCTGCTGGGCAAGTGGGTTTCCCTGGACAGCAACTCCTGCCACAGCCGGCAAGCTGGGCCAGGCTGCAGAGCCCGCCCCATCCTAGGCCTGGCATGTCAGGCTGCCAAGCTGGGGTCAGCGCCGCTTCCTTCTGTGGCACCCAGGCCCAACTGCAGGCTAATCTCACTCCCACACGTCCGCCTCTTCTCTTCACTTGCCTAGCAGCCCCATCCAGCCTGATCTGAGCCTCCCCTCCTGCCCCTGGCACAGGGCAGAGAAAGTAAATGCCACCCCTGCCCCAGGAGCCCTTTCCAGCCCCTGGGGAGGGCTGCGTCTCCCCAAACTGGCACATACTGGCTGGCTTGCCTGGCCACAAGCAGTTACTCTGGGTGCTGTGTGCACCATGTGGGGCTTTCCCTGTGCATTGGGCCAGGGAGCTGAGCACAGTGGGCAGCAGTGTGGCTGGGCAGACATCAGGCTGTGAGAGCATAAAGCACAGGGGAGGGGTAGTGCAGCAGCTGCAGCTCTACTGTCCCCAGAGCAAAGTCATCTGCCCAGGGCTTCCGCCAGGAAATCTGCAGCTGTAAGAGTTAGACACCCCAAGGCTGCAGGGGGCTCTGGCTGGCACTGGCCGGATGGCGGCCCAAGAGGTGACCCTCATGCAGGCTCGCCCGCCTCCCCACCCCAGTTGGCTTTGGCCAGGGCAAAAACACCAGCCGCTGGCACTTGGCTTGACACCATGCAGGCAGCAGCAGTGTCACAGGCATGCTGCCCCACAGGTGTAGGCCCCTGTGTGACGAACTGGGACTGTTCCTAATGTTTGCTCTGAATACTGTGTTTGTGCCTCAGTGTCCCCTAGGCAGTTCTTAAGTATCTAGGTGGTGGGATAAGGGTGTGTGATTGCTGCAGAGCAAAGGGCCAGTGCACCTAAATGCCTGGCACTCTGTCTCCTAGCAACTGATGGCCTGGGCCCCTCCTCTGCAAAGGTGCCAACTGAAGGTGTTGGAGACAAAGGGATCAGGTGACCTCCTGGCCCGGGAAAGGAGCTGAGCAGAGAGGAGGGGCTGGAGGGGGTGGTTAGTCTGGAGCTTGCTGGGGACGAGGAGTGAAGTGCAGACCTAGGGGTCTGGCTCACTGCCCCCCAGAATGGACCCGGCCGAGGGGTCTGGTTCGCTGTATCTACAAGCTCTGTTTTAGACCCTGTTCCTGTCATCGAATAAACCTCTGTTTTGCTGGCTGAGAGTCACGTCTGACTGCAAAGTGGGGGTGCAGAACCCTGTGGCTTCCCCAGGACCCCGCCTGGGTGGGCTCGCTGTGGGAAGCCCACGGAGGGGCAGAGGATGCTGAATGCTCCAAGGAGAGACCCAGGAGGTGAAGACGTGTGAGCTTCTTGCCCTGAACAAGTCTGCTCCAAGGGAGAGGAGGCTCCCCAAAGTCCTGACTGGCTTTGTGGGGAGCAGTTCCAGAGCATCGCCCGGGGACTCCGTGACACCCTGCATACAGCCACAGGCGTTCACACGCATGCTGGGTGCCTCTCAGCACCCCACAGCCCCCCCAAACACTCATAAGGTGCTTTTGCACCCCATGTGAGCACTAAGCCATCGAAAGTGGCGGCTTTGGGAAAGGAACAAGCTCCTTGTGTGGGGGATTAGCCCAGCGTGCCTGCCTGCCTGCCTGCGTACAAGCTCTGCCCCACATGCACAGCCTGGCAGCACTCCCATGCACACACCTGCCTGGGCAGGTGACAGTGTCAGGACTCCTGGGTTCTGGTCCCAGCTCGCTCTGCTGCCTGCAAGGACAGTCATAGAGCATCTGGCAGCAAAGTGACCACAGGGTTACAGGCCAGGCTTGGAGGCGGTGGAGCTCGGGGGGCAGATTGGGGCCCACAGTGAGGCAGTCTGCACAGGGTTACTGCTTACAGACCAGACCTGGAGGGGCTCTGGGTGCTCAGGCTGTACTCACCCTCACAGCTGTGGCTTGGGGAAATCTTGATGCAGTTAAGGAGCATTTCCTGCTGCAAAGTGGCCCTAATTTCCTCTGCAGGGAAGGAGCCAAAACTGCATCTGAGCTTATTGATTTAAACTACCATAATGACCATAGATCTCCGATCAGCACCGCCTGCCCCATTAGCGTGGCACTAGCGAGCTAGGGAAGGTGCTCTTGGCACGCCAGCTGTCCCAGCCCAGCACCGCTGTGTGCCCTCCCTGGCCCTGTGCCACAGCAGCCTTGGGCCGTTGCAGAGCCAGCGGCCCAGTGCACAGCTAACCCTGCCCCTGCAGCTGGCAAGCCTGACAGCTCTGGCTGAGCACTTGGGAAACAGCCACCCCGAGTGACCATAAACAGCCCCACACTATAAACATTGCTCAGTGCAGAGGGCGCCCAGCCTGACTAGCTGTTTACATCGCCACCAAATCACGCTCCTCGGGGCTCGCACTCCATATCCCGGCCCCACTGTCCCCAGGAACTGCTGCCGCGCAGTCAACAGCAGCTGCCCCAGCACCTTGGCACCAGCCTCAGCCATGCCATTCAGTGAGACCCATCATGTCCCCAGCCTTGAGCCTTGCCTCAGCCCCCTTCCCCAGCATCCCTCCCCTCTCGCTCCCCCTGTGTCCTGCATGACACCCTGCCCCTGTGCTGGGGGCCTCTCACGTCATGCTTTGCCTCTCATGGGTCTTGGGTTGACCCTGCTTCAGCCCAAGCAGGACTTCTGGGAACCTGCACATTCCCCAGCACCCAGGGTCCCTGCTCTAGTCTCCCCGGCCCCCAGGCAGCACCGTGCTTGCCACTCAGGCAGCCTGGGCCATGACTGTTTGCCAGTGCCAGATCCAGCTCCAGGCCCAGCCTGTGCTGATCATTTGTGACTCCAGCAGCAGCCCTAGGCCCAGGCGATTGGGAGGGGATTGTGGGGGGGAATTGGAAGAAGCTGTGGAGGGAGGGGGGAATGTATTTGCTCCCAGAGGTGCCCATGAACTCAATGTTTTAAAGGTGAATTAATCATGTCTGTCACCCAGGGAGATTAGGGCAGAAGCTCCAGGGTGCAGGCACCATCTCCCAGCACTGAAATGCAGGCAGAGCCCAGCCAGGGTGTGGCCAGCGTTTAACAGCTGTGGGGACCCAGGCGAGGAGAGGGCTGGGTGCCCCCGCCGTGCTCGCTCTGTCCCCCTTCCAGGCGGCTGGGGGGGGGCGGTGAGGACGGCGGCGGGAGGGGGTCTCCTCCATCCGTGCTGGTCTGCTGCTGGCCACTGTCGCCCCTCCCCCCCCATGTGTGTACCTGAGCTGCCACCCTTCCCGCCTGCCCCGAAACACTGCCCGCCCGTGCGGTCTGTCCCCAGTTGCTGGGACCATAGGGCACAGCAGCACTACTCACCCCCTCCAAGGCAGTCAGTGATGCAGCCTGGGCACGCTACGGGGCAAGGGAGGGAGGTAATCACCACCATGGAGTTTGGGGTTAGCAGCCCACCTCACCCTTAGGTGGCATGCACAGCTCTCATTCCTGCCTGGCTCAGCACTGTCTCCAGGAGCGGTGCCAGGGTTTTTGGCGCCCTAGGCGGGGGTCCTTCTGCGCTCCCGGTCATTGGTGGCAATTCTGCGGAGGGGGGGGGGGGGGGGACCTTCCGCAGCTCCCAGTCTTCAGGGCACTTTGGCGGCGGGTCCCAGAGTGAGTGAAGGACCCGCCGCAGAATTGCCACCGAAGCCCTGGAGCGCGGAAGGACCCCCCGCTGCCAAATTGCCGCCGAGGGTGGCAAAATGCCGCCCCCACCAAATCCTAGCATCCTAGGCGACCGCCTAGGTCACCTAAATGGAAGCGCCAGCTCTGACTGTCTCACCTGCAGCCCCCTGCCTCTCACCCCGGGATGGGGGAGTCTCCCCTCCACTACTGAGCCAGCCCAGACCTGATTAGCGTGTCAGCTCTGCAAAGCCCTGGGCCCAAGCTTTCCCCAGCCCAGATGTGCTGCACTCAGCTCATTTGGATAATGGCTGTGCTGAGCACACAGTAATTTTCTGCTGTTTACTTGCCCACTCCCAGGCTGCCCCAGCCAACCCAGGCTACCGCACCCACAGAGCAGTGCTTGGTCCGACCTGCAGCAGCCTGGGTCAAGGCTGGGCTGCTCCAGTGCTGAGCGGCTACTGACTTGGCCTTGGCCTCTCTTGTAAGCCAGGAGCCCTCAGGAGGCAAAAGGAGCCCAGCACCCCCCCCCCCACTCTCTGTGGGTCGGGGGGGCATCATGGGGCAGTTAGATGCTCTGTGGCATGGGGTAGTCAATTAGTCTTTGTCAAGGTCCCAATTTCTCGGTCAAGGTCCAGATGCCTGAGAAAATATTAAAAAAAAAAAAAAAAACAATGCTAATAAGTAAATAAAAAGATTTCAGGGTCTGGTCAGAAGTGTCTGGTGGTCCAGCTTTGGTCTGCGGGCCGCTATTGACTACCCAGACTCCGTGGCATTGCCCACACCAGCAGCAGGCCACTGCCACCCTGCACAACTTAATACGCACGGCAGTGGGTGTCATATCACAGCAGCTCCCCAGAGAACGACTCTCAGCCCCTCCTGCAACCCTGGGGGCCCCAATGGGTGCCTACGAGAGCACGAGCTGGCCCATGGCCAGCCGGACAGCGACGCTGCCTCGCCATTTCCCTGCCTGGTGCCTGGACGGCAGTGTGGCAGCTCACTGGGCTCCCACCGCCACATCCCACCCAGAACCTGGGCAGCCAGCGAGGGACAGAGCCAGAGCCCTGGCTCGACACCGCTTTCTGGCCGTACTGTGTGTGGGGACAGCAGGGGGCTGGAGCTGCCCGCCATGGCCATCTGCTGACATCACTGGGGGCCTCTTGACGCGTTAACGAGGCTAATTAAAGCAAATTGCTGGCGCAGGAGGCACTTTCTGAGAAGGTAAATACAGTCCCTGTGAGGCACTAGGCCCAGCGAGCGTGTGGCTCCCCGTGTTGCCATGGAGACACATACACCGCCCTCACCCTGGCGCATTTACCTGGAGTCCCAGCCCCACTCACTGGGCTGGGGCAAGTCTGGGTGGCAAGGGGGGGACTGATGAGGTGGCCTCTGGCCTCACAGGCTCAGGTGCAGTGATAAAAAGGAGGAAGTGTTGGGGGGGGCACTGTCCCACCCCCTTTCCCTGGGGCTCCAGGCAGGGGAGGAAGGGGCAGAGCCTGCAGCCATTGCCTGTGGGGACCAGGCGAGACAGACCAGAGGGCTGCCCTGCCCTGGCAGGGCATAGGAAGGCAAAGCTGGTGGCAGGACCCTGGCCAAGCTGAGCGGCAGAGAAGTGCTGCCATCCCAGCAGGCCGGCAGTGCCAGACTGGGGACTGGGCATCGCTGTGATGCCACAACATGTGCCACCTCTTGGTGTTACAAACAGCTGCATCGTCCCCTGCCTCCTGCTCCCCAGGCCTTGGCAAGCCAGGACCAAACAGTGGGCCCTGCACTTGGGGGGCGGGTGGGATGATTCACACCCTATAGGGGGAAGTTGTCCCCAGTAAGGAGGAGACCTGACTGGAAGAGAGCCAGTCCTCCCCACAGCGAGCTCCTCTGCATAGCCGCTCAATCAGCCAGAGGCACAGGAATGCAGTGAAGCTCACAGCCCCCACCGCAAGCCAGAGTCCTCGCAGACGGGTGCCAGGGCCTCGAGGCCGGCTCCATGGACGTGAGCAGCCGCTGCATTAGGAGCAGTGTCTCAGCTGCTCTGGAGCACTGAGCGGAGCTGGCAGCATCAGTCACAGCCCAACAAGCACGGCACCCTGGGCGCCCTGGCTCATCAGGGGGCTCTGCTACTTACATAGCAGCTTAGTGACAGGTTCAAAGAGCAGCCATGAGCCTTATGTAACAGCGCTAGTGCAGCCTGTCTTGGTACAGCTCGCCAGCATATGCCAAGCAGGCACATTGCTCAGCCCACAGGGCTGTGCTGCAGCCGACCACCTTGCCAGCTGGGGCAGGGGCAGATTTAGACTGGGGCTCCGACAGCAAAGTGTCGGGCCCTTTCCACATTCCCAACTGCCCTGATGACGCTGGTGCAAGGGTGGGGCACAGCATTCCTATGCTGCCTTCAGCTAGAGCTGCTCTCAGGAAAGGGGGCTGCCCCAGGCACATGGGGGTGGGCTTCCTCTGTGTAAGCTTGGGTGAGTCCCTTCCCCACTCTGTGCCTCAGGGTCTCCACTTGTTCAGAGACAGGACAGAGCCGTCCCCATGTGCAAGTGCTTTGAGCTCCCCTGCCAGGAGGTGCTGCCTGCACCAGGAGCCGGGGGGCTGTGAGGTCAGCCAGGCTGCAGCTGAGCATTTGGGGGCTGTTTCCGAAGCACAGGGTACCCAGCCTGGAGCCTGAAGGTCGGAGCACTGCTCACTGAGGGGCAGCACCACGCTCAACAGCATCCATGTCCCCTCCTTTACGCGGACTAGGGTGTCCCATGCTGTGGGGGAGGGGAGTCAGCGAGCTGTCATGTTGTGGGGAGCAGGCAGTGTTGGGGGTGCTGCACAGCTGTTTGTGATAGCTGCCAGGCTCTGCCTGGCCCATGCACAGGCCACTCAGAACAAAGGCGCAGTGATTAACCCTCCTCTGCCCATGGGTTCCCATGGCAACAGCCATCACATGGGGTCACTTAACACCATGCTGCAAAGCCCCACAGCCCAGCCTGAGGCTTTGCCAGCTCCACGGAAAGGGGCCCTGTGCTGGCTAGAGCCAGGGTGGGGCTGAGGACCCTGTTGGCACCCCCAGGGGGTGGATGGGGGAGTGGGCAGCTCCAGCACCTGAACCCAGCACAATGTGTCCCAGCTCAGCCAGCTCTCAGCAACCATCAGGGCCCCGTGGGGTCCCCAGCCTCCAACACAGACCAGGCTCCTGTGGGCAGGGGTGGGATGCCAGGACCAAAGTGCCAAGGCTGGGTCCATCCATACAGACGTGATACGGAGCGGACGACTGGGAGGCTCAGGCTGCTCTAGCGATGGTGTGACCAGCCTGACACCAGAAAGGCCTGTTAGCAACTGGTTCACCACTGACTGAGAAATGGCAACAGTGCAGCCACAGCACGGTGGAGCGAGCATGGTCTGGCAGGCGGGCACAGGCCTGGAGCCTGGCCCCCAGAGTTCTTGACCTGGCTCAGCATTGGCTGCCTGAGTGTGAGTCCTGAACCATTGGGCTGCTGCTGCCCCATCTAAAATGGAGCATGTGCCCCTGCCCCACTTCAAGGCATGGGGTGCGGGGGGACATGGGCTCTGCCTCATTGCAGCCACAGCTGGCACTTTAGTGCTCAGAAACAGAACAAACAATCCCCCTCCTTCGCCAGAAGCTGACGGGAGACAGCCCACTAGGTCACAGGGGTGGGGGATGGAGAGACTTCATGATGGGGATCTATGTCACAGAGCCAGGCCTCCCTCTGGTGTGTGTGCCGAGAGGCCATGTTCCCATCTGTTCTGAAGGAGCTTCGCCCCCATACGCCCTGCTTGAGACCACAGGGTTAGTCTAGCTCCTAGGCTGGGCTGCTGGCTGCAGTGTCCCCTGCTGAAACAGAGATGCTGAACCCTGTGGGGCAGATTCTCATTCCAGGGGTCGGGAGGTGGGGTGGGGGGAGGGAACGGCTTTCCTTGTCCCATGGACAGGCCTGGCTGCAGAGCAGATTAGCTGGTGTTCCCAGGGAGGCTGGTCCACTGGAGGGCAGTGCCAGCCAGGGGCTGGAGCAGTGAATGGCTGAGCATGGTGCTGCCTGGCCAGCCATGGAGATGGTAAAAGGATGCCCCCAGGAGCCCATACCTGGCCAGAGCAGAGCACAAGAGGCCATGCTGCCAGCCCCCCATCGAGCACCAGCAGGCACGATGGACCAGGGCCAACTCATACTCAGCACAGGCAGGGCTCTGGCTCCCCGCGTGTAGCTGAATGACGCTAACCAGGCCCAGCACCTCTGGTGGTGCGAGAAAGAGAAAAGATATCCCATGCCTGCTACCCTCGGCCCGCCCACCAGCTGTGTGTTGTCTATGGAGGCACACACCCATCAGCAGAGTACGCACCCCCCCCATGAGAACACCGACTGGGCTAGGCAGAACACAGGCTGTAGCAACTGCCTCTAACTCCCGTGTTCTTCTGCTCCTAACGCAGCCCCACGTGCACACGGCCACCCCGCGCATACGAGCTCTGCCCTTGCGAGCGCCTGTGGGCAAGGGCCATGTTTCTGTGGGTGTCCATGCTGCGCCCAGCATAGCAGGCCCTGGGCACCACCGCACCAGCCATGCTGAATAATAGCTCCTCAGGCCAGGGCCAGCTCATGTGCAGCATACACAGGGCACACGCCAGGGCAAGGCCTGACACTTATATCTGTGTCAACAGTGCCACCTTCTGGCCAGGATTTGGAACCGCCCCCTCCCAGCATTTGGGGTACAAGAAGGGCTCTGGTGGATGGGCAACAGGTGTACCAGCCAGGTACCTGAGGACCTCTCTGGAGCCCCAGCCCTGACCACCAGGCCATGCTGCCGCTCAGAAATCCAGCTCAAGACAGATGCTGTTGGCAATGCAGCCACAAGCTCACCCCAGACATCACAATGAGCCATGTGCGCACCCCAGGGCAATGAGGTTACCAGGGACCTCCCCATAGGCCAGAGCCAGGTCACCACCACCTGCTGGGTGAGAGAGGCAACCTTCCCTCTGGGATCCATCAACTGCTCCTGGGAGCTCAGAAGCTGCACTCTCCTCCCCACCTCGACGCCTGATTCCCTGTTGCCACATGGATCTAGTCCAACACAGCCCAACCACTCACTGGGCCAGGAATGGCTTGCCAGATGCTCTCACCCTCCCGGAGCACACTCACTGGTGCAGCCTTTCCTAAAGATGCTTGGGCAACGGCTGTGAAGAGCCCCAGGGTTTCTATGGCAGGACCCCAGGAACGAGGTGTAGCCAGCACAGTGCCATTAGGGAATGTGCTTGTGACACTGCTAAGGGACCATTCAGCAAAGCCCCAGCTCTCAGGAGTGTGAAGGAGAAAATGCTGCCATAAATGTTGCCTCTTCTTTTCCTGTTAGATTAGGTGAGGTGACTCACTGACTTCCATGGGGCTGGGGCTGGGGCTGTGGGTTTGCAGAGGTGTGCGGGAGAAGGAGGCAGAGGAGGAAGTTGGAGCATGTAGCCCTGTGGCACGGGCACAGGACAGCGTATGGCTGGATTTAGGCAAAGCCATGAAGCACGATGGTCACAAACCAGCGGGAGTGGGGCTCTTTGGAAAGAGGCTGGAGAGGGGATGTGCTGATGCACCAAGGGGCTGTCGTGTTGAGCGGGAGGTTCTGTTTGGGGACGAGATTTAACTGGGAGGCCAGTGGTGCAAAATGAACAGCACAGGCATGGCTTTACCTCCATTGCTCAGCCAGAGCCTTGCACTCCCAGCCCATGCTGTATATTGGACCCCTCCATTGAGGCCAAAGCCTCTGTGCTGAGCCTTGTTGAATGCAAACAGCACGGGCAGCAAGAAGTGCCATATGCTGCTGAGCCCCACATAGCCCTGGAGCTGCCATCACCCACAGAGACACAGCTAGAATCTCCAGGGGCCAAATGGCAATGTTAGGTGAGCCAAGCACATCCCCTGCCACTGACTGAGCTGTGTCAGATCCAGCCTGGTGCCACAGGCACTGCCAGTCACATGCTATCTCCACTCTGAGCGCCTCTGCAAAACCCAGGAAGGACACCAGGAGCCAGTGTCTGTGTTCACACCATACATGCAGACAAGCAGCGATTCCAGTGCCCAAACCAGGCAGCTCACCTCTGTAGAGAAAGGGACCAGGACAGAGGAGGTTAACATGCAATGAGCAAACTGCTGTGATAATGCTGCTGGGTTCAGCAAGCCCCTAAAAAGGCTTCAGCCAAGCCAGAGCCCAGCAGCCAGGGAGCCTCAGAGGGCACCGACAGATGGGACAGCTCCGAATTTCACATCGAGGTGCTGAGGGTGGCAACGTACGTAACAGCATGTCCCAGCAAGTCCTGTGCCTGGTTTGCATGGGGAACTGTACAGAAGGGCCCATCCATCCTCACCAGGAAGGAGGGTGTCCACAACTCAGCTGGTAAGCAGCCCTGTGGGGGTTGGCTGCACCCCAAGAATGGAGCAGGCCAGCATCCCACAAAGCCAGCCCAGCTCCAGCCACAGGAAAGTGGAATTGCTCCCATGGCCGCTCTTGGATGTGCTGCAGCTTGGTTCCTTGGGATGCTCTGGGGTGGCAGCCACTGGCACTGGGGCAGGGAAGACCTTTGCCCTGAGAGCGCTGCAGTGAAAGCACAGTCATGGCACCAAAGAACCTCCAATCACTGCTACCAGCATGAAAACACTGCTTCCCCTCACCCCCCAAGCAGGGCCGGCTTTAGGAAGTGCAGGGACCAATTCGAATATTTTCAGTGGGGCCCTGGCAGGGACGACTAAAAAAAAAAACGTAAAAAAACACGCGGGGCTTGTACTCACCGGGTGGCGCTCTGAGTCTTCAGCGGCACTGAAGGACCCGCCACCGAAATGCCACTGAAGACCCAGAGCACCGCCAGGTGAGTAAAAATTAAAAAGGCACCTCTAGCCAGGGAAGGGATTCTTGGCCACTTGCCCCCCACTCTGGGCGGCCCTGTCACTGGGCGCGGGGCCCGATTCGGGGGAATTGGCCTAAAGCCGCCCCTGCCCCCAAGGCCAAAGAAAAGCAGGTCTCCTCTTCCTGGCTGCTTCTGGGGGTGGCTCTGCAGGGGCAGCTCTATGAGCCGAGCCAGGGCAGCGACAGGTAAAGGCTGGGTGCCAGGCAGAGCAGTTCTAGCAGGACCCAGTCTCAGTGTGAAGCACCCGCCCCCCTCCCCGCACTTAGCACACCTAGAGACACACCCCTTGTGCTGCCTACTGGCAGGGCAGGGAAAGAAGGAAATGGCCTTGTTTTTCCTGGAGTCAAGAGCTCCAACATTGAACACAGACAGGGCAGAGTTATTCTGCAGCCTGGCCAGCCCTGGGTTGGCATGTCTCACTGTGACCAGCACTAACCACAAGGGGCTATTTAGCACTATGACACCTGCTGACCCAAGCCACAGGGACCCTGTGAACATTCTCCCATCTGGGGCAGCTGTGACAGGCCAGCTCCCGGGGAGACTCACTATTCCAGGGACCTGTGTCCTGTCCAGTCCTCGTGGGGATTTCAGGCTGAAGAACATGTGAGAGCTCAGAGATGAAAATTCCCAGGGGAACCACCCAGCCTGTGCACAGCCACCAGGATGACGTTAAAACCCAATGTCCATTTGAGGGAAAGGGCCCCAGGGGCCTCTGATGTAATAATTGGGTCTATGGAGCTCAGCTCTAAAAAGTGTTTGAAAGTTCCTAAGATGGGGTGGGCAAACTACGGCCTGGAGGCCACATCCAGCCCTCGAGCTCCTGCCAGGAAGCAGGGTCTGGGGCTTGTCCCGCTCTGGCACTCCAGCTGGGGAACAGGATCAGGTTCTTGCCCCACTCTGCATGGCTCCCAGAAGCAGTGGCATATCCCCCTCTCTGGCTCCTACACACAGGGGCAGCCAGGGGGCTCTGCACACTGCCCCTGCCCCAAGCACTGCCCTTGCAGCTCCCATTGGCTGGGAACTGCAGCCAATGGGAGCTGCAGCGGTGGCGCCTGTGGGCAATGCAGCACGCAGAGCCTCCTGGCTGCACCTCTGCGAAGGAACTGGAGTGGGGACATGCCACTATTTCTGGGAACTGCTTGAGGTAAGCGCTGCCCAGAGCCTGCCCCGCTGACCCACTCCGGTGCCCCAGCCCTCATCCTCCTCCCACTCTCTGAACTCCTCAGTCTCAGCCCGGAGCACCCTCCTGTACTCCCAACCCCTCATCCCCAGCCCCACCCTGGAACCCACATCCCCCAGCCAGAGCCCTCCTGCACCCCAACCCCCAATTTCGTGAGCATTCGTGGCCTGCCATACAACTTCCATACCCAGATGTGGCCCTCGGGCCAAAAAGTTTGCCCACCCCTCTCCTAAGACGTCACAATAACCACAAACACCCAGTGCTGATGGGAAAAGATGACAAAGCAAGACAGACAGATCTAGTCCAAACCAAAGGCCTCCTCCTGCTATAACTCAAGGCCTGGGTTAAGATCATGCCCGATGAACAAAAGAAGGGTGAGAGCAGAAACTGGTGTGTCGGCCTAATTGTGGGCAAAATAATGAGGGGCTGAGCTGTTCCAGCCAGCCCTCCTCTCTGGGACCCTCAGGGGGAGCCTATGGGAGGAGGAGGAGGCTGCCATGACACTGGCTGACTGAAAGGAGGGCATGCGAGAGAAGGGGAAGAGGAGCGAGCTTCACCATCATGGCTGCCACCCCGTCAGTCTCCTGGGACCTTCTTCATCCTAACCCTGAGAAATGCCTGACTAGCTTGGGCCAAGAGTGGGACCTGCTGACATCACCACTTGCATGGGCTCTGGCTAAATCCCAACCACCACCCGGGATTGGAGACTTTGTGCCCCCCTCCCCCGGCTGCATCCTTTTCCTTCTCCCACCTTATTTCTCCCCTCCTAGCCCTCTCCTTTTGCCCTCTGTTTAATAAGAAGCTGGCTTAGCCAGCCAAGATGGCACATTTTACAACACTGCTGCGAGCCTGTGATCAGAAAGGCAGCTAAATGCACAGCCCTGAACAGCCCGATGCTGGTGCAAGTTTGCCAGGCCTCAGAGTGGCTGATAAGAGCATGTGCCATGCCTGTGTTTTTCCAGCAGTGAGGTTACAAGTGAGAGTCACACCAAAGACAGATACTGCATTTTCCATCTTTGCTGCCCGTCTCTTTCCTCTTGTCTGGCTTTGGGTTTCTAGGAAATGTGATCAGACATTAACAGACGTTAACAGCAGCAACGCCAGCTCCAGCCCATCTCAACTAACTGCTCTTTTCCCTCAAACAGACACTTCTGATCTTTAAGACAATCTGAAAGACTGTCAGATGTGGTGGGGGAGCACTCCCCTCCATATGTAAATACTCTCCAGCTAAAGGCAAAAGGCATAAAAGATGTTCTTAAAGTGAAAGCCTGAATTGATATTTTACATTCCAAATACTTTAACTCAGTCGTCCCCAACCTCTGAAAATAAGCGGCATTTTGGCAGCGATGCCTCTGGATGACTCTGCTTGTTGGTGGCATTTCGGCGGCTGCTCATCCACTGGCCAGTACGCGGATGCACATAGAGTTGTCACGGAGTCACCGGGCGATGCTCTGGAACAGCTCCCACAAAGCCAGTCAGGACTTTGGGGAGCCTCCTCTCCCTTGGAGCAAGAAGCTCACACGTCTTCACCTCCTGGGTCTCTCCTTGGAGCATCCAGCATCCTCTGCCCCTCCGTGCGCTTCCCACAGCGAGCCCACCCAGGTGAGGTCCTGGGGAAGCCACAGGGTCCTGCACCCCCACTTTGCAGTCAGATGTGACTCTCAGCCAGCCAGTAAAACAGAGGTTTATTCGATGACAGGAACAGGGTCTAAAACAGAGCTTGTAGATACAGCGAACCGGACCCCTCAGCCGGGTCCATTCTGGGGGGCAGTGAGCCAGACCCCACGTCTGCCCTCAGAGCTCCAGACGAACAATCCCTCAGCCCCTCCATCTCTGCTCGCTCCTTTCCGGGCAGGAGGTCAACCTGATTCTCTTTGTCTTCCACACCTTCAGTGGGCCCTTGCAGTTACGGGGCCCGGCCACTCCCCCTTCTAGTGAGACAGAGGGTCAGGCATTTAGGTGCACTGGCCCTTTGCTCTGCCAGATACTTAAGAACTGCCTAGGGGACTCTGAGGCACCAACACAGTATTCAGAGAAAACATTAAGAACATTCCTAGTTCATCACAGCCCCGCCATGGCACCCACGGGTACTGTGTTAGGGACTACTGCTTCAACTGTTTTTCCTCCCCCATCCCCATATCTTTCATGAGGCTTTTGAATGGTGTTTGCACCTTGGTACTATGCAGGCTGAAGTCTCTGTACACTAAACCCCAAAAAGCATCATAGAAACACTGGGCAGGACAGCACTTTGCGAGGTTCTCAAGTCCAGCCCCCTGCACTGAGGCAAGACCAAGCAAACCTAGACTCTGACAGGGACTTGTCTAACCTGTTCTTAAAAACCTCCAATGACAGGGATTCCACAACCCCCCTTGGGAGCCTGTCCCAGGCCTTAGCTATCCTGAGAGTTAGAAAGTGTTTCCTGGTAGCTAACCTGAATCTCTCTTGCTGCATCTTGTCTACCTTCAGTGGACATGGAGAACAACTGATCAGTTCTCTTTATATCAGTTCTTCATGTATTCGAAGGCTATGATCAGGTTTCCCCTCAGTCGTTTTTTCTTAAGACTAAACAGGCCCAATTTTTTAACCTTCCCTCAAAGTCAGGTTTTCGAAACCTTTGATAATTGTGGTTGCTGCCCTCTGGGTTCTCTCCAATTTGTCCACATCTTTCCCGAAGTGTGGCGCTCAGAATTGGCCACAGCACTCCAGATGAGGCTTCCCCAGTGCCCGATACAGTGACCGCCCAGGGCTTACCTGGGACAATCCTGTTAATACAGCCCAGAATAGTAGTCTTTTATGCAACTGCATCAAATTGTTAGCTCATATGAAATTTGTAATCCACTACAACCCCCAGATCCCTTTCAACAGTCTTATACCTAGTCAGTTATTTCCCATTGTGTAGTTGCGCATTTGATTTTCCTTCCTGAATGTAATACTTTGTACTTGTCTATATTTAATTTCATTTTGTTAAGTTCAGACCAATTCACTAATTTGTCAAGGTCATTTTGAATTCTAATCCTGTCCTCCAACATGTTTGCATGCATCTGCTCCCAGCTTGGTGTCATCTGCAGATTTTATAAGCACACTCTCAGTTCTATTATCCAAGTCATAAATGAAAATATTGACTAATGCCAGACCGAGGACTGACCCCACTAGATATGTCCTCCATGACAGCAAACCAGTGATAAAGAGTACGGTCTTTCAACCAGTAGTGCACCCACGTTGTAATAATTTCATTTAGACCACATTTATCTAGTTTGCTTATGAGAATGTCATGTGGGACTGTGTCTAAAGCCTTACTAAAATCAAGATCTATCACATCTGGTGCTTCCCCACTATGCCCTAGGCATGTAACCTGGTCATAGAACAAAATTAGGTTGAGTTTTGCATGATTTGTTCTTGATAGAACCATGCTGGCTATTCCTTATAACTCTGTTATCCTGTAGGTGCTTACAAATTGATTTTTCAGCTTGGAAAAGAGACATCTAAAGGGGAGGGGGATATGAGAGAGGTCTATAAAATCATGATGGGTGTGGAGAAAGTAAATAAGGAAGTGTTATTTAGTCCTCCTCATAACACAAGAACTAAGGGACACCAAAAGAAATTAATAGTCAACAGGTTTAAAACAAACAAAAGGAAGTATTTCTTCACACAATGCACAGGATAACTTTGGAACTCCTTGCCAGAGGATGTTGTGAAGGCCAAGAATATAAAAGGGTTAAAAAAATAACTGGATCGGTCCATCTATGGCTATTAGCTGGGACAGGCAGGGATGGTGTCCCTAGCCTCTGTTTGCCAGAAGCTGAGAATGGGCAACAGGGGATGAATCGCTTGATGATTACCTGTTCTGTTCATTCCCTCTGGGGCATCTGGCATTGGCCACTGTTGGAAGACAGAATACTGGGTTAGATGGATCTTTGGTCTGATTCAGTGTGGTCATTCTTATGTAAAAGGGAGGAATTGATGGTCAAGCTGAAGTTGGAAGACAATTTGGGGAAAGAGATAATAAAAAAATCATTAAACACTGACAGAGCGTTCTGTCGCACCTTAGACTAACAAACAGAAGACTTATTTCTGTTAGTCTATAATGTGCCACAGGACTCTCTGTCACTTTTTACAAATCCAGACTAACACGGCTACCCCTCTGTGAAAGTGAAATGAATTATATTAAAGAAATAGAATGAATTAAAGAATGCTGTATGTGCCTTTAAGAAGAAATGAAAAGAATGCTGCGATCCAGGTGTCAGGAAAGCAGACATTAAGGTAGAACAATTGCTCCGCTTAAGGGTGATTGGTGAAGTATTAGCCTTAGATCGATAAGAGTTAGTAAGGAAATAGGATATGCATGCTGTACCCCAGGTAAATTTTACAATTTTGCTCTCTTTGTCCCTTTGTTTAGTTCGTGCCCTTTTATCTGTATAAATAAGACTGTTTGGTCTTGTATGGTGCTCACATTATCTGGGTGTTATTAGCAGAACGCTGTGCTAATAAAACAGAGTGGTCTGACAAACTGAGAGTCCTGAGTCTGACTTTGACACCTCTGATAATAAAATTTTGTTATCAGCTATCCGCTTTGAACCTAATTTAAATCCCTGCTCACTAGGTTAGCGAGCTGGTGAGTGAAGATGCTCTTCCTCTTCTTGGTCAGGTGGCCCGCAACTCTTTCCAGCGGGCCTTCTTCCTGGAACAGCATCCTAGAGTGGAGGAAGCCAAAGCCATCCCACAGACACCATCTCTGTCACCATGCATTCATCTTCAGGACGTGTGCCCCCTGCCTGGGCCTCTGTCTTCAACCAGGAGGATGGAAGAGAACACAACCTTGTTTAACACTGTTTAATTTTGAACATCATCAGGGTCATGTTAAGAGCTTTGACTCTCGGCCCATTGATTCCATCTAAATTAATATAACACCTCCCAACTCAGAGGTTCTCTACGCAGTTGTTGCATAGCCACAGCCTGAAGTGTGGGAAAGAGGGGCTGCATTTGCTACACACTGCGTGACTGGGGGAGCCGCAGCTGCGGTCTCAGGCTGATAGCAACATTAAAGCTGTCCACGGCCTCCCTTTGCATCAGCTTTCACCCTTGCTCGGCTGGCTAAGCTGCAAAAAGACTCTGCACTGGCTGAGACTGCACCCACTTCCACCCCAGAGACCTGGGCCCTGACTCTCCTTTCAGAACTGCAGCCTCAAACAGGTAATGGAGAGACTTTAAACATCAAAAGTAGGAAAATTAAGACGTAATTGGAAAAGCATCTGAGTGCACTAAGAGCTGCGGGTGTGCATGGCTAAGCCTCTGCCTGAGCTGTGTACAGCTACAACTGACTGGGGCCTGGACACAAAGAGAGCAAAGGGATGTGGAATCTGCAGAGGGACAAGGGATTGTGCATGCGTGGCTGCAGCACTGGTGTGCAGTATCTCCTTGCTCCTTAGCTGGGCGTCCATGGGGGAGTTCAGCCACCAGTACTGCAAGGCCCATCCCACCATTCCCCTGGGGCAGGGTGTCCTCTCAGCCATTCCCCAGCTCTGCATGCACTGGACAGCAGACCAGTGGCTGAAGAAGAAGTGGGAGCATGGGTGGTAAATCAGCCCCATATCCAGCAGAGCCAGCCATGGAGAAGCCTAGGAGCAATGGACAGATGTGCACAGAGACAAGCTCAAAAGGACTAATCAGCTTTTATTTACAACACTCCTCAAGTGACAGACAGAGCGAAAGAACAATGTAGGTCATTGACTTAACAACAAAGGGAAGGTAACAGTGACCACAAATCCTGCCTGCACTGCTCTTAGCCCTGTAGTGCCTGGCTGCCAGTGCCTGCCACCATCTGTGCTGGGCAGAGCACTTGGCAGTGCACTTGGCAGCTCCCCTCCCTGTGAGCTACCAGGCAGGGGGCTGCTCCTGCAGCACTGCAGGGACAGGATGCTGGTCTCTGGGACCACAATGCTCCTGCAGTGCTGGTGACAGCCGCTCGACTGGTGGGGTTGTGCTTCACAGGGCAATAGTGATGGCAGAACCACTCAGAGTGGGGCCATGCTGAGACCTCCCAGCCTTGTCAGATACTAGGGTCCCAAGAGGGCCACCTTCTGAACTGCTTTCCGAGCCCAGGGGTGGGGAGAGGGCATTCAGCCTGGCACAGCAGCAGCAGCTTGCTGTAAACTGCCTGAGCTAAGCGATGTCTTTAGGAAGTGAGCTGGGCTCCACTAGGGGCTGTGTAACTACCTCCCCCCTCCAGGCCCACCCCACAGAACATGCCTGGCCAGGAAGGGAGTTACTGCATGGGGGGTGCCCAGACAGCTGGAGGGAGGGGGAGAGGAAGGGGGCAGGAGGGCTGAGGAATTCCTCTAGTACTAATGTTGGGAGATGTCGGCCAGGCAAGGATGCAGATAAAAACAACTTCCCACAGTCAAGCCTCCCTCAGCAAGTGCTGCCCCACCCCACCCTTCCTGCCTGGAAGGAGCTGCCAGGGCACCTGGCAGGGAGCAGAGAATATTTCATGACTCCAGCTGTAAATGCACCTTGGTCTCTGAGGCTCAGGGCCAAGGTTGTACCCCTCCTAGCTCAGCAGGGCAAGGCCTGGCAGGAAGCAGCTGTGCCCCCTGAGCCATGGGACCTGCCCCAGCCCTGTTATGGGGAAGAGAGCCAGTCAGCTCTTTAATATGGACAATATCTTGGAGTTCCACAATCCCAGAAGCTGTTAGCAACCAAGTGCTAGGGGCTCAGCTGCAAACTAACCCCACTTACTTGACAAGCAAGAGGAGGGGGAAGGGTCACCTGCCTAGCAGCACGGCTGTGGGGAAGGCCTGCAAGCCCGCTGGCACTGAGTCGCCATGGGCATGGGGCACAAAGCAGGGACCAACAATGCATGCTCCTCCTCCAGCCTCTGAACGTCCTCCACCTTCTCCTTGCAACCTGTCCACAGCTGCTCCTCGATACCCGGGGGAAGGGGTGAACTAGGCTTGCCCTCCACTGGCCCAAATGCAGCCACTCAGCTCTGTCCTCCCTAGCAACAGAGCCCCAGGGACCACACCAACCACGGCAGCCAATAGAGCAGCACGGGCTGACTGAGGACAGAGCTGGGAGGAAGAGTAAGCTGACTTCATGGGCCCAACACACAGTAGAGAAAGGCAGCCTGAGGCGAGGCTACAGGAAAGGGGCAGGAATCCAGTACAACACGCTCTAGGCATCTGCAATGGAGTTCAAGCTTGGGCAGCTTCAGAGCCAGCCCCAAAGCCGCCCAGCTCTTCCAAGGGCAGAACACAGATCAGAGGAGGAAATCAACACAAAATCTTCAAATTAAATTTGCTTGAGGACCTCAGGACACCAGCCAATGAGCAGGCAGAACGTGCCTTAGGATTTCTTAGCATCCTGTGTGTTTCTCCTCTTCAGATCACTCAAGTCAACAGGTTTAAATGCTGTGAGGAGGAAGAGAGGAGAACTCAGCATGGGGGCTGGGCTCAGCACTGCCAGCATCACCCTACCCGCCCCCAAGACTCAATTCAGGGGCTGCGCTCAGCACTGCATCACCCCTCCACGTTGCCAGCACCCACCACACCCAACACACACACTGCAGGAGTCCAGGCTCAAAAGCCACAGGTCTCCTCTGCCCCTCATCATGAAATGCTGTTTGTCCCACTGGCTTGAAGGCTCCCAACCTGGTCACCCCCATTCACCCTTCTGTAGTTGGATGGAGTGGTTAGAGCTGGACATTCAGTTAGGACAGGTCACTGGTGTCCTGAAGGGGCTCCTCCCCTCTCAGCAGCCAGTGCTCTGCTCCACTTACTTGAGCACTGTTGGCACTTGTTCCCCTGGATGGGCCAAAGACCTCACAGGCAAACTCACCCTTTAGGCTGGGGTTTGGTATCTTCTCCACATACTCTTCCACCAGGCCCCTCTCACTGCCCGACATCTGGTTGCGAAGGTCTCGCTCCACACACTGCCAGGCTGGGGAAGGAGCACAGCGAGAGAGGGAGGGGAGGGTGCTGTGCCTGCTACAGGACATGCCTAGGTCTCCCTCCAGCTGCTCCCACGCTCTCATCCCAGCCCTCAAGAACCCCGTTCCCCTGCACACACCAGGGAACTTCACAGTTTCATAGAGTTTAAGGCCAGAAGAGACCATTAGATCATCTAGTCTGAGCTCCTGTATGTCACAGGCCATGAAACTGAATCCAAACAATGGCACTGGTCCATTACTCAATGGAAATGGCAGAATTATCAAAAAAGATGCAGAAATCGAAGAATAATATTTCTGTTGCATAGCTGGGAAAAAGCCACATGATGCAGTCATATCAGATGATGATGATCATGAAGAAACACTTTCTGTTCCAACTGTAATTCAAATGTACGTTAAACAAAAGCTACTTAAATTGGACATTTTTAAATCAGCAGGTCCAGACAACTTGCATCCAAGAGTTTGAAAAGAGCTGTCTACAGAACTTGCTGGACCATTAATGTTGATTTTCAATAAATCACGGAACACTGGGGAAAATCCACTAGAAATGACCTCACTCATCGGTATTACCCATTAATAACTGCTTTGAGATCTGTCAGTGAGACAGTTTTTAATCCACTGAACGTGTATGTCCTGTTAGTTCTATATAATGCAAGTTTTGAATCAAAATTGTATGTGGTACAATTGCTTTGGAGAAATCTAAGTTTACTATATCAACACAGCTGCCTTTATCAACCAAACCTCTAATCCTGTCAAAAGACAACAGGTTTGTTTGACAAGAATTGCCTTCGCATTCATTATACTTTTAGCCTCTAATTCTTTGTTGATTGAGTCCTGAACTGAGTCCTGACTGAGTCCATTATTTTACTCAGGATCAATGTCAGGCTCCCAGTCTAAATCTTCCTGGGTCATCCCTTTTCTCCTTTTTAAATACTGGAATTACATTTGCAGTCCTCCTGTCCTTTGGAATTTCCCAGTTTTCCAAAATTTGTTAAACATTAATATTAGTGGTTCAGCAAGATCCTCAGCAGTTCCTTTAAGACCTTTGAGTGTAAGTTATCTGGGAGTGCTGATATGAAAACATTTAAATTTTAGCAGATGCTGCCTCACACTCTCCTATCTTGTTACAGATAGTAAACTTTCTATTCCATCCACATTGTACAAGTTGGACACATAAGAACAGTCATATTAGGTCAGACCAATGGTCCAGCTAGCCCAGCATCCTGTCTTCCAGCTGTGGCTGGTGCCAGATGCTTCAGAGGGAATGAACAGAACAGGGAAATTTATCGAGTGATCCATCCCTGTCATCCAGTCTCAGCTTCTGGCAGTCAGAGGTTTAAGGACACCCAGAGCATGGGGCTGCACCCTGACCATCTTGGCTAATAGCCATTGATGGATCTATCCTCCATTAACTTATCTAATTCTTTTTTGAACCCAGTTATACTTTTGGCCTTCACAACTTCCTCTGGCAAAGAGTTCCCCAGGTTGACTGCAGTACAGAAATCATAGAATCACAGAACTAGAAGAGACCTCGAGAGGTCATCTAGTCCAGTCCCCTGCACACAAGGCACTATGCACAATGTGAAGAAGTACTTCCTTATGTTTGTTTTAAACCTGCTGCCTATTAATTTAATTGGGTGACTCCTGGTTCCTGTGTTATGTGGATAGGTATATCACACTTCCTTAATCACTTTCTCCTCACCATTCATGATTTTAGAGATCTCTACCATATCCCCCTTTAGTCATCACTTTTCTAAGATGAACTGCAGCCTTTTTAATCTCTCCTCATATGGAAGCTCTTCCATACCCCTAATTATTTTTGTTGACCTTTTCTGTTTCCAATTCTAAAATATTATTTTGAGCTGGGAGCAACCAGAACCCCACACAGTGTTCAGGTGGGTGGGTGCCATGGATTTATATAGTCGCATTGTGATATTTTCCGTTGTATTAGCTATCCCTTTGCTAATGGCTCCTAACACTGTTAGCTTTTTTGACTGTTGCTGCACATTGAGTAGATGTTTTTAGAACTGTCCACAATGACAGCTAATTCAGACTCCATAATCTTGAATGTGTAGTTGGGATTATGTTTTCCAATATGCATTACTTTGGATTTATCAACACTGAAGTTCATCTGCCATTTTGTTGCCCAGTCACCCAGTTTTGTGAGATCTGTTTGTAACTCTTCGCAGTCAGTTTTGGATTTAACTAGCTTGAGTAATTTTGTATTGTCTGTAAACTTTGCCACCTCAATACTCACCCCGTTTTCCAGACCATTTATGAATACGTTGAACAGCACTGGTCCCAGTGCAGACCCCTAGGAGCACTGCTATTTACCTCTCTCCATTCTGAAAACTGACCATTTATTCCTACTCTTTCTTTGCTATCTTTTGACCAGTTACTAATCCATGAGAGGACCTCCCCTCTGATTCTATAACTGCTTAGTTTGCTTAAGAGCCTTTGATGAGGGATTTTCTCACAGGCTTTCTGAAAGTCCAAGTATATCCACTGGATCACCCTTGTCCACATGTTTCTTGACACCCTCAAAGACTTCTAATAGACTGGTGAAGCATGATGTCCCTTTACAAAAGTTGCATCAATTCTTTCACAGCAAATTGTGTTCATCTATGTGTTTGATAATTCTGTTCTTTATTATAGTTTCAACCAATTTGCCTGGTACTGAAATTAATTGCCAGGATTGCCTCTGGAGCCTTTTTTTTAAAAATGGCATTATATTAGCTATCTTCCAGTCATCTGGTACAGAAGCAGATTTAAATTATAGGTTATATACCACAGTTAGTAGTTCTGAAATTTCACATTTGAGTTCCTTCAGAACTCTTGGATGATGCCATCTGCTCTTGGTGATTTATTACTGTTTAGTTTATCAATTTGTTCCAAAACTTCCTCTAATGACTGTCAGTCTGGGACAGTTCCTCAGATCTGCCACCTAAAAAGAACAGTTCAGGCATGGCAATCTCCCTCACATCCTCTGTAGTGAAAAATGATGCAAAGAATTAATTTAGCTTTTCTGTTATGGCCTTTTCTTCCTCATTATATTCCTTTAGCACCTCAATCATCCAGTGGCCCCACTGATTGTTTGGCAGGCTTCTTGCTTCTGATGTATTTTAAAAAAATGTTGCCTTTGTTAATTTGCTCTTCAAATTTTTTGTGCCCAGTTATACTCTTACACTTGATCTGCCAGAGTTTATCTTCCTTTCTATATTCCTCACTAGGAGAGGAATTCCAATTTGTGAAAGGATGCCTTTTTGTCTCTAACCAACTCTTATACTCTGTTGTTTAGTCATGGTGGATTTTTTTGGTCCTCTTACTGGTTTATTTTTTTAAATTTGTGGGTATACATTTTGTTTAAGTCTCTACTATGGTGTTTTTAACTACTGTCCCTATAATTTGCAGGCATTTGTGACTGTTCCTTTTAACTTTCATTTAACTATCTTACTCATTTTTGTGGAGTTCCCCTTTTTTAAGTTAAATGTGGTGGATTTTCCCTCTTACAAGGATGTTAAATTTAATTACATTATGGTCACCATTACCAAGCAGTTCAGCCTTAATCACCTATTGGATCTGATCTGGTGCACCATTTAGGATTAAATCAATAATTGCTTCTCCCTTTGTGAGTTCCAGGACTAGTTGCTCCAAGAATCAGTCATTAATGGTGTCTAGAAATTTTATCTCTGCATCTCATCCTGAGGTGACATATATCCAGTCAATACGGCTATAGCTGAATTCCCCATTCTTATTGGGTTTTGTGTTCTTGTAGCTTCTCTAATCTCCCATAACATTTCACAGTCACGGTCACCATCCTGGCCAGGTGGTTGGTAGTATATTCCTACTGCTATAATCTTATTATTCAAGCATGGAATTTCTACCCACAGAAATTCTATAGTACAGTTTGATTGATTTTAAGATTTTTACTATATTTGACTATACTATACATCCTCCTGTTTCATTCCAAATACTGTACATAAATATTTAACATTTCTGCATCTCTGCTTACAATTTTATCATCCATCATGGGGTACTTCTTGTTCTGAATATGTTTTAAAAATGCCTTCTCTTTAACTCTATCGCCCATTGATATTTCATTGATTCCTTTGGCTTCTCTTACCAATCACCCACATTTTTTAACTTTTAACTTATATAAATTGTCATTTACTTCCATTCTTTATATATAAATTTTGTTTTATTGCTTCTTCCCCAACTCCTTTTAACCCATCCGGCTTCTTGCCCAGCATAACTTTTTTCATGTCTGTGGAATCATGGCTTTATGGGCATCCAAAGGGATATCCTTGAACCAAGTCCCAGTTTCCACTGACACTTCATACTTTAAATTTAATGTTCCCAGACAGTTACGGCAACAATTGCTTTTAGCTTTGGAAAATGAACCCTTTTAAAATTCTAAATATACATTAGTGTTTGGTGCCATGTTCTGTTTGCACAGCATAAACGTACAGAAATCATGATCATTGGTACTCTAGGCTACTGGCAATTTTTACGTCACCAAGTAACAATTATTTGTCCATCAGAATGAGGTCCAACCCCACCTTCCAGTCCCCATTTCCTTATCGCCCTGCTCCCAAGTCTAATGTGTCTCCCTCCAACTTAACAGTGGGATCACACACATGAAAGTGCCTTCGCTGTGGGCTTGGTAAAGAGGAAAGACTGCACTAGGAGGATGGGAACAGCAGATACCTGCAAGAGCACAGGAGAACTGGCTCATGTCTGGCTGGGTGCTGAGTACCTCATGCACAGTTACCCAGGCTCCTGCTTAAAATGGCACGTATGCACCTGCAGGCTGGCACCTCCCCCCAGCCGGACTGCACTCCACTCTGGAGGCCACTCGCCAGCAGCTCCCTATGGGTGGCAGCTCACAGGAAAGACAGACACAGCATAGTTACGTTCAAAGGGTTTCTTTGCAAACCTCAGGGATCGAAGCTTCATTTTACTTTTTAATTGAAGGACTAAATTCTCCAGAAATGGCCAGGGCCAAAGGCACACCAGAGACAAATACCACGCACCTGAAAATTCTATTTTGCCAGGCCTTGCCTGCCCTCCATAGCACCACGCGACCCCAGGGAACTCAGCAACACAAAGACTGTCTGTTTCCTGTGCACTCACAGCACTCTGAGCAGCAATGGCTTCATTCAGTCGGAGGGCGTTGGTCTTGGGCAGTGGGATGTTGTTGGAAAGACCTTTCCAGACACTGGCAGGGGATGAGAAGCCCTTAGAAGAGTCTCCTAAGGGTTGTTCCAGCCTCAGACAGGCTATGGAAGGGCCTTCCACACACACTGGGTCCTCTTAACTTGGTCAGTTCGAAATCAGTTTGATTCCTCTCTCCTTGTCTCAGCGTACCAGGCTCAGGAGACATGAGACAGCACAACAGCTGCTGAGACAGGGACTGTCCCACAAGGGAATTTTACCTGGGCCTGATTTGATTTGCTTCATGTGCGCAGTAAGGCCTCACTCTTCTGGCTGAGACTGAGATGTGGCTTTGCTCATTCACAGGCTCTAAACAGACATCTGCCACACAGCAGACGCCACCACCCAGTGCCTGCTCTGGGCTCATTCCAGTGTCGTATTTCTGCCATAGCAATTGGTGGGTAACAGAGTCCCACAGCAACAGAGACTCGCATTGCAAGGCATATTAAGTAGTCGCATCCCTCTTCTCATCATCACCCCACAGGGAATGGAAACTAATGGGCCCTAGGCTATCAACGGGGAGAGGAGAGCTCAGGAGCACACGATGGGATGAGCAAAGCTCCACACGTCCTCAGCTCGGGAAGGGAGCAGCAGCCACACTGTTCTCTGACTCCTCCTTGCCCACTGCTCTGATGAGGCACTGTGGCAGGAAGCCTCTTGTGTAATTCCAAGGCTGAAAGGCAAGTGGGACCAGAGAGGAAGGGAGCTTGGGGAGAAAACATGGCCTGCGGGAGTTGCAGATCCCAGATCACTCCAGCCCCGCCCAGGAGATGCCCACTCACCCACCTTCATAAATGAAGCGCACATTCTCCTCATGAGCAGGGGTGAAAATCTCACTGCTGTTGCTTGGGGAGCGAGGGCTGCTGTTCCTCTTGCCATTGTAAACGACCCTGGAGACAGGGGAGCTGAAACCAAAGAACAAGTCCTGATGAGAGCCCATGGGCAGATGGGGAGAAGTGAAAAGCTCTGGAATGAACCTCAGAGAGGGAGTGCAGGAAATCCTGCAGCAAAGGCCCTGGCGCAAACAGCCATGCAAGCTGGCACCTCCCCAACCCTTAAACCAAAAGCATGGCCCAAGCTCAGGAAAAGTAAAGCCATTACTGTTCATGCCCTGCCTAGATCCATGGCATTCCCCCCAAAAGGACTCCATGCCCCCACCCCCGGCCCTGCCCTCATCCACAGGCTCTCTACTTTGTGTGAAAGTGTCTCACCTGGTCATGGCTGCCTCCACACTCAGACCTCTCTAATCCTGCCCTTGCCAGTGCAGACCTTGGCAGACAGGAGATGGATGCTGAAACAAAGTGAAACAGAGCTAAGTGTCTCTAGACTACCAGCACCTTCTCTATGCAGCCACCCCAAGCTGGGGCTTCATGTGCTCCCATACTGCAGCTAAGAGCACAGCATCAAAGCCTAGGAAGGTCACAGAGACACCCAGGGAGTCAGCTCCTTAGCTTAGGTCTGAGGGGCTGCATTCTGACCGCAGCTGCTGCAGCGCTCCTCAAGAAGCAAATGAGAAGGATTTCAGATGCAGGTCTTACTAATTTAACCCCTTTTGGCAATGCCAGGGAGGCTTGATGCCATCAGTGATCAGGGCAATGCCAGTACAGATGCAGCTGTACAACTTCCCTAACATGGGCATAGTTACACTGGTATAAAAGTGCTTATAACCAGGATAGCTATTCCCACACAGCAAAGGGAACAAGCTGTAGCCTGACAAGGCATCTCTGCCCCAGTGTAACTGCATCCACATTACAGCTTATACTGGTATAACTGTATTGGTAAAACACTCAGCCCTTGACTGACAGTTCTCCTGGCACAGATGCTGTGCATGGAGCAGGCCTTCAGGTGCAAAACAGCAGCAAATTTGGTGTCACCCTGAAAGAGAGGGGAGACACATCCACAGTGATGCTGAAGTCTGCCAAGAATGAACAAAGGACAGGTTAGTCTGAAGAGCTGGATCAGCTTCCTGGCTCCAAGACCCGCCAGGCTGCTGGGGGGCATGGCCATTGCTTGGGATATTTCAAACTATACTGCCCAATGCACTAGGAAATGCGGGGAATGGGCAGAACAAACCCTCTGGCTGCAGTGGGACTGTGGGAAGGGTGGGGACTCCTGCAGAGCTGCACACAGATGTGCCTGTGAACCAGGTTTGGCTGGCATTACTCCCAGCATGCACACTGTCACGGAGTCACCGGG
>NC_133781.1:32372139-32485680 GCF_003597395.2 Chelonoidis abingdonii
TTAGAACACCCCACCCCTACCTCCTCTGATCTCCCCCAATGAGCACTACCAATATCAATTGTGTAGACATAAGATACAAATTTGAAAGGCCATCCCAGTCAGAACAGAACCAACAGTCATCTCTAAGCCCAGTATCATGTTTGCCTGCTGCCCATTCGGCCCAGTTGCCAGATTCTTTCAAGATGATGAACCCACAAGAACTAGGACAATTTATTGCAGTATACATCCCCTGTCACCCTCAGTCCCCAGCCTTTCAACGCGGTTTTGAGGACACTCAGAACAGCGGATCGGTTGCCCCTCTGCTTCTGACTAATGCCGATTGATGACCTATCCCTCCATAACTATCTAATTTGTTTTTTAAAAACTGTCTTCAACTCAAGAAAAGTGAACAAACAATGTTTGGTAAAATGGAAAACTCTGATTTCATATTTTTACAGTTCAAATGGCATTTTTACTTCTGTTTGTCTTATATAATTGGTATAAAAAGAGATTCTTTAATGGTCTATGTTTTAATGTTGTTTGCAGCGTACTAAGCAGACTGACATTCTCTGCAAAGCGAACTCTAACCCTTATTTAAAGTAGCTGTTTAATTTGTGCCGGACAGTGACTAGTGTTATTGTGGCTAATCCTGAAAAATTTATGTTTAATATCCCTCAAAATTGAGATTGTTCCATAATTAATTGTCCCAGGTTGCCTATAATACCGCGTGGCCCCGCTGTGGATGTTTGTTCTTATGCCAACTATCTGAATATTTGCTACATTTTTTTGGTCTTCAAAGTGGGGCTAGAATGTGCCAAAAGTCGTCCAGCTGCATCAACTTATGTTTGCCTTCTGTCATGCCATCCAGCACATTTCGTGGAAACACGTCTCCCAACAGTGCCGCTCACCAAACCATCAACCTCACCTTGTTGAAAATCCTACAGGAGGAAAAGGCGAGGACTTGGTCTTCCACGCAGTGGGCTTCGGTGGTATTTCTCTATTAATGTTTTTTTTGTTTGAATTCCTCTTCTTCTCTAGAACCATGCATACGTGCATGCTAACTTGATATATTTAGACTTAAATGGACATTACCCCTATAGCCTGTCTGCCTCCAAACCTCCAACTGAGGCTTAGAAACTTCCACTTATGTCCACCCGAGGACTGAAATCTAATCAACATTATAACATGATCCCCACCCTGCAGATACATTCACACACATAGCTAGGGAGTTCGATACTCACATTGTAATTTTCAATAAAATTATTCATGTGTACAACACCTTCGCAGAGTAACATTCTTGCTGAATTTTTGCTCATTATATGCCTATTTATATAGCATTTGTATTTTCACTAAAACGCGAGGCGGCCAGCACTGAAAAGTGAGATCGTGTGCAAGATGTTATTCAGCCTTGCACTTTTCACTGCGGCTCTGAGATTCGTCTGACATGAGAAGAGACAGGCAGCAGATTCTTAAATATAATGGGAAAGGAAAATGTTTAAAAGATGCGATACCTTGAGTTACTATGATGGACCATATTGGAACTTATGAAGTAGGGGAAATGTTATAGTTATAGAATAAGCTGAGGGAATCAAGGCATTAGTAATTTGGCCATGGGAAAAGAAAATTTGGATAAGAATATATAGGAAACAGGGAGTTAAACTTAGAAGTGGAGGGTTAAAGGAGAAGGGCAGATCCCAGGAACTTAGATGGGATGGGTGTCATTGCGTACGCACGGGCGTGTGCAATAGGCCTTAGCGGTTGCGGGTTTCGCAAAGGGCCAAATAACGTTCGCGACAGACTGGATATGGGGAAGTGCAAGAGGACAAGGATGTGAAGAACCAACTCCCATTACAGATGCAGGAGTAAGGTTAGAGAAGATTTTGGAGTTAAGTAAGTGCCAAGCCAAGGGATGTTCAAGCACTATATTATCAAGGATCAAAGTCCTTCGAATGCTGTGTGTTGCAAATACAGGAGGTTGGCCCTGATGGGTGCCCCAAGAGACACTATGATTGCAGATCTAAACAGATCCTTGAAGGAGAATGTTAATTGAATTAAAGTTTCAGAATCCCTGAGGACTTGCATGTGCAGAGTTAAAAATGCCTAATGTTTGTGTACTTTCCGTAGCGATTGCATGGGCTTCTTTAGAGGAAGAGACATGAATAGTGCAATTGCTGGAGATATGGGGCCTTGCAAAGGACTTTCTGTGGGCGAGAAATATGCCTGTAGTGGATTTTCAAGGGGGAAATTCTTTGGGATGGACTCACCTAAAATCCATCTTTCTAAGCTACACTTTGATGCAGATAGCCAATGTTTGTCTGGAGTGTGCGACCTAGTCAATGTCTCTTCAAAGAGCCATATGGAAAGTCATTATGACAGAGGTCAGGAGATGATTTTGTTTGAGCTGGTGAGTGAATAATGACCTTGGAAAACCACAAGAAAACCCCTGTGGTGGTGAGGTTCTTGGGTGCACAGTGAGCGTCCCCTGCCAGAGCCCCCGTGGCCCACAGACTGGCTTTATGCCATCTAAATCTCATATCTACATATTAAAAGCTAAATTTATTGACTTCGCTTTAATTCAGGCACCCACAGGCCTGTCTGATTTTTGCATTCTCTGACCTGCCAGATTTCCCTGTGTGTCCGGATATAACTCTCAGTGGGTTACCCCAGTGTGACCCGCTCTGTGCCAAACCTGTTTCCAGTGTCCCCCGAGCATTTTCATGCTGAGCGGCCTGTTACCACGCATGACTCACACTGTTCAGTTGAAGAGGTGCCGTGGTCTACACGATGAGCTAGAGGTGGGACGATTCCCAGTTCATCGAGCTAGCATTCCAAAATTAGCAGGTTTGTTAGCAGTAATCATGGGACAGCATGTGAGTGGAGGCACCAACTTAGTTTCACGACTGGAAACATATATGACGCTCATGGGTTATGTATTGACATGCCTATTCATGCCAACATGTGCCCACTACCTGTACTAGGGGCAGCAGCTACGTACTATTGTGATTAAGGCCCAGGGGTGCTACCGTCAATGGGGAAGAAGAGCAACAATGAGTGATTCGCCATAAGCTGGAATTTGCCCACACCCCCTAGCTGACTTGTAGGACACGATTACGGATGTAAGGTGTTAGGTTAACGTGGTTGGAAAGGTTTCCTCTCTTCCTCTAGGCCGGTGGTTAGGTTCTAGTCCTAGATTAACCTGTGCGGTTGAAATACACATGCCATTATGCTAATACACGAAGCAGCCATAGGGAGTGACATGACCCTGAAACGAATCTTTATAATTACTAAAGAGAAAAACCTATGTGTTACCACTTTGATAGAAGCACTGAAAAGTTTCCTAGAGTGACCAAAGATGTTACCAATCATGTTTATAGACTTTGTCGCCGGTTTTGACTACCGCATCAATTTAGTGCTGTGGATACACCTTCACCATTGGGGATGTATGAGGGACTTAGTGCTGCCACATACGAGGAACAGGTCTATCGTGCCAGGTGCAACCATTAGGTGATCTGGTGGTCCACAAGGACGCTCGACAATTTGGCGGGGTGGGCAGCATACCGTCCAGCGGGGCCAGATGTTCTGCCGCCCGTGCTTGTC
Organism: Chelonoidis abingdonii; assembly: GCF_003597395.2. Classification (NCBI taxonomy): domain Eukaryota; kingdom Metazoa; phylum Chordata; order Testudines; family Testudinidae; genus Chelonoidis; species Chelonoidis abingdonii. The sequence continues at coordinate 32,375,716 of NC_133781.1, forward strand.
GCGGTGATTATTTCTTTGGGTGGGACCTTCTGCTTGCCTTCTGTAGGGGGTGTCTTTTTGGACGGACCTTCCCCACCTATGGAAACCCAAAAGGCTTGGCTGGCGTCACATGATACTATGGTACAAAGTACTGTGCGAGCATGTCAATGGTGTATTACAGACTGGTTTTCTGTTAGATCAGGGTTGTATCAGTATGTTTTCTCCTAAACTCGGCTATTTAAATGATATAATAGACTATCAGATGACAATTGTTGTGGCCAGGCTAGGAGGCTGTACTATTTAATATTCATCTTTGTAGTTCGGATCTTAATTTGAGGATGATATTACCTTTACTTGGAGGACTTATGCACCATCGTCTGAGAAAAAGATCCCTCTTACTCTGCGATGGATTAAAACAAAAACCATCCATGCTCCGAGAAAACGGTAAATGAATGACCTGGTGATGCGTGCTGCATGGTAGATGGCCCGGATGACAGCTGAATGGGTTAATAGTGTGTTATTGATCCCTAGAGTTAGGGCCTGTATTGACAGTCCGGAATAGGGACTATGTTCTGAAGGATGTCACATTGTATGATCAGTCTTGCTGATCAGTGGCATTTAAGGCATTCTCAGATATCTCTGTGGGCAGCACAATGTCTAGTGAACAGCTAATAGCGAATTACATAAAAAATAGGTGGCACTGGTTATGTCGGTGATGGGGGGTGGAAAAAAAAAAAAAAAAAAAAAAAAAAACATTGTCGTGAGCAATGCAACTCTGTTATATGGAGCAGAAACAGTGATCCATTAGATTAGCTGAGCGAGATGACACTAGACATTTTCAGTGTCAAAAATTACAGAGCGATCTTGAACATCTGCTGTTTGATTTTGTCCACAATGAGGACATTGCTAAGATGATTCCATGCTATTACAGTTTTGCATCAGTTGAGATGATAACTCAAAGGTGGGCCATGTCCAATGTGCAGGAAGAAGGTACACTTTTCTTGAAGTTTAGAAAAGCTGGGTGTATAAGGGGTGACCATGAATGAGTTGGAAAATTCACTTCTGAGACATTTAGGAAACTAATCCTCCCATACTGACGTTCTGTTCTTGAACAAGCAGTCTCGCGATCGCGATACGGCCCTCCAGGACGGGTGAATCCGGTGTTCGGTACATCCACCATGCTACCTTTTCGGGATGTATGTGTATTCTGCCTGCTGATGATTGTATACAATGTGATCAGCTTCATCTGAAACTTGAGACAAGCCCTGCCCAGAAGAAAAGCACTTTCCTACAGATGGGCAGACCTAGATTCAAATACTCTGCCCTCCACAGCAACACAGAAGTGTTGCAGGGTGGACAGTGGAATGGAGTTGTGGCGTCCCACATTCCGGAGATACGCGCAGATCAATAGAGACAGCGATTATTAGGGTGAGTTCTTGGGGCCATATTGCTGAGCTTGTCAATTTAGACTTTGTTTTTCCCCTTTCGATGAAAATATTTGTGTGCAATAGGGTGTCAAATTTACAACTAATATGAGGTCAACCAAAACTCTTAGTTGGTCACTAAAAAAAAATGTTCTGAAAAATTTTTGTCCAGCTCTACACACTATAACTCCTCCTCTCTCTCATCACCTACTTTTCTTGCCACCTCATGCAATCTATATTTATTCCATTCTCATTATGGCTAGCATCTTCAAAGGAGCGTTATGGCGAGATGAATGCGTTGTTGTTTGGGTGTCTAGCTCTAAGACACTGTGAATAATCTGAGTCTGTGTCTATAACCAACAGCTAAGCGGTAGCATAAAATCTTCTCATTTTACCTGTAAGGGATATAACCAATTTTTACCTGTAAAGAATTAAGAAGCTTAGGTAACCTAACTGACAACCTGACCAAAAGGACAATAAGGGGACAATTGATACTTTCAAATCTGAGAGGGGAGATTGGCGCTTTTGTCTGTCTGTGATTGGTGCTTGCGAGACATCAAGAAGTAAGCATCCAACTCCTTAGTATTAGTTAGCTACCAGCAAAGGAATGTGTTTAGCTTTACTTTTTTTTGGCTTGTGGTTTCCTTCTGTAGAGGCGGCGAGGTTCTTATCTTGTTTTTGTAACATTGTAGTTTTCCCTAGAGGGAGATCTCTATGATCTTGAGTCTTTTGCTCATTCTGTAAAGTACTTACCTCCCAATGTTATAGAGGAAATTCCTTTACCTTTTCGTTTAATTAAAATTCCTCTTTTAAGAATCTTGATTTGAGCTGTGTGTCATTGTGTTTAACATCCAAGGGTGCGTCTGTATTGCACTTCCCCAAGTGGTGAGGGAATTATATATCTCAAGCCTCCCAAGAAAGGGAGTTGTACAGTTTTGGGAGATTATTCCTCAAGCCATGCCCAGAAAAAAGGTTTGTAGGGACATGGGGGAGATATTCGGGGGGAATGGTAGGGCTCCAAGGTGCCATCCCTAAATGTTTGGTTTAAATCACTTGGTGTGGCAGATTACTTAATCAAGGTACAAAAGTATTTGTGCCTTGGGAAGTTTTTAACTAAGATGTAGAAAGAAGCAGGGTGGTCTTCAATGCCGGCGACTTCCACATCTGTACCCTAATTGTTCAGAGTGATAAGGGAACCCTGACAGCCTGTCCACTGAGAACGATTTGGACACCTATAATCCTTAGGCTCCTTGGTACATCCAAAACCTCATATGCTCTTCATTCTTATTGCAGAAATATTGCTGGCTTAAGGGATTTGACCCCACTCTCAATGTTATTAAGTTAGCCTTGTTACAGAGAGTAACTGCAGGAGATTTTCATTCTGGGAATTCAACGCATCTTATAACAGCTCTAAAATCTGTTCTGGTCCTTGGATGTCAGATGAGTGGAAGGCTCTTTTGCTCCACTCTCCAGGGACAACCTCTACTGTCTTGTCAGATTTAAGCGTTTTGTAATAAAAAAGAGTGATTATGTCGGTCTGTATGTCATGGGGCTGTATTCACACGAGAGAGACAGGAGGGAGGACTACTCATGTGCCTATGTTGTTTGATTTGTCTTCTGAAATAGACTAGAGATAGAACAGAAGAGAAACACAGGTTCAGAATGATCTCATCATATTTTGATCCACATTTAAATTCAGGAATGAGGTTGCATTCTTAATTGTTCATACGGTCCTTTCAGGGTCTTTATTTTTTCCTTGTCCATACAATATTGACCAGTTTGCTTCCGGCCCCGCGCGTTATCAAGGGTGTCCCTGGGTCTCGTCTAAGCGATGGCCCCGGGTCTGGTTGACTTCTGCCTGGATGCATAGGGCAGCCTGCCCACACAGAGCCAGGGTGGATGAGGTAATTTCTTTTATTGGATCAGCTTTCTGTTGATATGAGAAAGAAAGATCTTCTGCGTGTGGCTAAAACAGAAGTTGGTCCAATAACAGAGGATTACCTCACCCTGTCTCTTTAGAATATGCCTGAGACCAAGACAGCTACAACTCCCTGGGGCTATACTCATCACAGAGTGGAGTTTGCAGCACAGGCGGCATGGATGACAGGCATGCCCATGATCTGCACTGTCAATCATTCATCTCTCTCTCTCTCGCGTTTTCAAGGCCGGACTGAGCATTTGAGTTCATTTGGTGCTACGTTAGCTGTTAGTTTCTTCTTTTGGAGAGTGATGTGTTGTATGTGTGTGTGGTTGTGTTCTCTCGCCTTTTTAGCGAGGTGTGGCCAAGGAGCCCTGAGTGTTGAGGGGTAAGGGGCGGATTATCATGGTGAGACCACTCTTAAATGTTATTGGAGAACATAAGAATGACCATAGCTCTGGGATCCATCTAGCGCCGTATCCTTGTGTCTTTCAACAGTGGTCCAGATGTCAGATGCTTCAGAAGGAGTGAACAGATAGACCAATGTATCAAGTTGATCCATTTCTCCCTTGGTTATCCTGTTTTCAGCTGCTATGGTAGATCAGCATGGCCCGTGTGGTAGGAAAGTTCAGAGAGTGGATATGCAGTCCTTGAACATCTTCGGCCTAATAGCCAATTACCCTAATTAACTCATTAATTCTTTTTTAACCCAATTGATTTTTTGGCCTTCACACCAGCCTGTTAGGGCAATGAGTATCCACTGTGTGTGTGTGAGAAGTGCTTCCTTGTTTTGGGTTTTGAAACCTGCTGCAACCTAGCATTAGATTGTGCGATCGCGCGAGGGCGACCCCTTATTTGTGTGAGTATATTATGGAGATGGTAAATAACACTTCCTTATTCGCGCTTCCTCCACACCATTCTTGATTTTATTAGGCCTCTGTTCATGTGTCCACCTTAGTCAGTCTGTTTTCCCAGGCCAAACCTTTCCCAGTCTTTTTTTAGTGCCTCCCTAATAGGAAGCTGTTCTGTACTGGCGATAATCTTTGTTCCCCCTTCAACTGTCTTTTCCCAATTCTAATTATTTTTGCTGTGAGATTGAGGAATGAGTACTGCACGACTGTTCATTTGTGTAGACTGGAAAATCTGAATTGTGGAAGTAAAATATTTCATTTTTCATACTGAACATCTAAACAAAAAAGTTCATTTCAATTTGACCTCTCAAAATGAAACATTAGATTCTTCAAATGTCAAGCTTGAAATAAAAAATTTGGTTAACATTTCAATTTAACATGACAAAATTACTCATCTCAATGCTAATTTAGATCAAAGATATTGATGAGAATGAAGATTGACACTTCAAAAAGGCTTTCTTGCCGTTCACTTATAAGGACAAAATGAAATGTTTTGATATTCTGCATCCTTTATGATCTCCAAAACGTTGACATCCCTTCCCTCTTGGGTAAAATCAAATGATAATATGAATTACTTTATGTCTTCATGGCCGAGGGGGTGCAGTGCCGGGTGTGAAAATTTCTTTTTGCGACCGATCTCTAACAATTCCAGAACCGAGCAAATGTTGGCGTATTGGAGAAAAACTCAGTTCTCGCGTCTGGTGTTCTGTGCTGCTGCATGCGCCCGTGGGGGGCACAGTTGCAGGGCGGGTGCTCAGCAGAGGTCAGGGATACTTTATTCTGCAGCTGTATTAACATGTGCCGACGGTGGAAGAGAGGTCCCCCGTGTACTAGTGCGCGTGCATGGATCAGCCCGGGTAGGGGTGACTGAGTGCCAGAGGGGAGGGCGCGGCGGTCAGTATCAGTCCCCCTCTACTGGGTGGTCGGGCATGGTACCTTCCTGTCAATAGGGGGGGCAGTGCGGCGGGGAGTAAACAAGACACAAGCATTGTGTAATACGTCTGTGTACAGACGAAAACTAATAGTGGCTCGGTGAGCACTGCACGCACTGCATTGTGTTGTGTGATGCGAAAGTGCAGTGTAGGTGTGTCATCGGCGCTGAATCGGTCGATGGTTTCTCACTGGCTGAGAGACGGCCGAGGTCTATCTACACATCCTACACGAAGTTCAAACGAGTCTTCTCACACTGCACTAGTCTGTGCGGCTTGTGTCATGCCCCGGGGGGGTGCAGGGCGTGGCTCCCTACACAAACCTGCTTCTTCAAATCTGGTGTCGGTGCATGGCCCGGGGTGCGGGATACTTGCAAGGCTGGGTGGGCGGGTACGAGCTAGTAGGTTCTCTAACTCCTGTCCGCTGTTGCGTGGCCGGGGGCCATTCGGTAACACAGGTGGAGCGGGGAGGTCTGATGTCCGAGTGCGCTGCAATTCGTTGGCCCGGGGGGGGTTCCCGCCCACTGTGCACAGGAATTCCTTCATCCAGTTCTGTCTCTGTACTTCCACAACTCCCCCCTTTGGTGTACTTTCTAGGGGGGACATGGCACACAGATAGTTCATCAAACGCTGGCGTATTCCGCCCGTGCATACTTAAGCGGTGTCGGTTGCATGGCCCGGCAGGGGGGGATGGTGCTCAGGAGGTTGTTCGGGAGGTGTCGCTCCTACAGAGTGTGCCGATGGAGCCGGCGGGGATGTTTCCCAGGGCGGGGGCAGTGCGGGCGCTTAGGGTTTGTTTGACTTTGGATGAGGTGGTCAGTCTGCATGCTGCCCGGTGGGGGGGGCAGTTGCAGGACAGGGGTGGGCGGATGTCAGTGCATGGCCCGGAGTGGTGGGGAGCCGGCAGTTGCGGGGTTGGACATGAAAGGTTGGTATGTCAGCTGCATGGCCCCGGGGGTTGGGGGGCTAGTGCAGAGTACATCTTTACTACACAACAACTACCCAGTAGGCCATTCTGGCGGGGATGTGGGCAATATAGCAAGGTAAGCGTTCGGTTTGCTATTGCGCGGGGTGGCAGCTGCAGGGCGGGGCAAGCGGAATAAGTCGGCTGATGCGGGGGGGGGAGTGCAGTGGGGCACAGGGGCGGGTGGTGTGCGTGCATGGCTACCGGGGGGGGAGTGCGGTATAAATCGGGGGTGGGTCCTCGGTGCATGGCCGGGGGGGGCAGTGCCTGGAGGCGTTGTGGTGTATTGTTTGTTCATAAGCACAGGAGTATATGCTCGGTGGTTGCAGCTAGGTCACGGAATAGAGCACTCTATAAGGCCTGTGTGAGCCAGAGGGTGGCGCTAGGTTGCTTCACTGAAGTATTTGGAGCACGTATGAGGATTTGTTCGCGGTGCTCGTGGCCCGGGGGGGCCGGTGGGGCACGTGGGGGGTACTTCGAGATTCTGGTACCGGTGCATGGCTGGTGAGCCTCTGGCAGTGGGGGACAAGGGGGCGGTGGGTCGTCGAGTGCATGGCCCGGGGGGGGGCACGTCGAGGTGGCGGTGTCGGTGCATGGCCGGGGGTCCGGGGTGGCAGTGCGGTGGGGTGTCGGTGCATGGCCCGGCGGGGGCGTGCGGAGGGGACGGGTGGGGCGGTGTCGGTGCATGGCCCGGGGGGGGGCGAGTGGGGGTGTCGGTTGCAAGGCTTAATGTACCGGGGGGCAGTGCGGGGGGACAGGGGTGGGGGGGTGTCGGTGGTGCCCGGGGTCCGGGCTGGGAGTGCGGGATTCGCGTGCGTGGCCCGGGTGTGGCAGTGCAGCGGTGGGAGGTGTCGTGCATGGCCCGGGGGGTCCGGGGGAAGCCGTGGAACATGAAAGCAAATCTTGAAACCATTAATGGCGGGGGCAGTGCAGGGATGTCGGTGCGTGGCCGGGGGGGTCCGGGGGGGCAGTGCGGGGTGTCGGTGGCGTGGCCCGGGGGGTCCGGGAGGGTCAGTGCGGGGGGTGTCGGTGCGTGTGGCCCGGGGGGGTCCGTGGGGGGGCAGTGCGGGGGTGTCCGGTGCGTGGTCCGGGGGGGCCAGGTTGCGGGGCGGTGTCGTTGCTGTGGCCGGGGGGTCCGGGGCAGTGCGGGGAAGGGTGCTGGTGCGTGGGCCCGGGGGGTCGCGGGGGGCAGTGCGGGGGTGGTGTTCGTGATAGCGTCGTCGCGGGGGGCAGTCCGTGTTCCAGGTGTCGGAATCGTGGCCCTGTGAGGGAGTCGGGACGGGAGTGCAGATGCGGGGGGTAGTGGTGCGTGGCTCTCGCGGGGGGGGCAGTGCGGGGGAGGCTCGTTGAGTGCCGTGGCCGGCGGGCGGGCGTGGCAGGGGTGGGGGTGTCGGTGCGGTGGCCCGGAGGGGGAGTGCGGGAGACTACTGCAAAGGTGTCAGTTGCGTCGCCCGTGGGCTGGGGCGAGCTCCGCGGTAGTGGGAATATGATTGCCGGTGTCGGTGCGTGGCCGCGGGGGTCCGGGCTGGGTTCAGTGCGGGGGGTTGTCGTGGTCGCGGTGGCCGGGGGGGTTCCGGGCGGGGCAGTTGCGGGAGGTCGGTGCGTGGTCCGGGGGGGGCAGTGCGGGGTGTGGTTGCGTGGCCCGGGGGGTCCGGGGGGCAGTGCGGGGCGGTGGATCAGGGTGTCGGTGCGTGGGCCCGGGGGTTCCGGGCGCGGGCAGTGCCGGGGGGTGTCGCGTGCGTGGCCCGGGTCCGGGGGGGCAGTGCGGGGTGTCGGTGCGTGGCCCGGGGGGTAGTCGGGGAGGTGTTGGTGCGTGGCCCGGGGAGGGGTCCGGGGGGGCAGTGCGGGGTGTCGGTGCGTTGGCCCGGAGGGGGTCCGGGGGGGGCGGTGCGGGGCGGTGTCGGTTGCGTGCGGGGTCCGGGCGGCAGTGCGGGGCGCGTGGTGTCGGTGCGTAGGCCGGGGGTCCGGGTGGCGGCCAGTGCGGGGTGGTGTCGGTGCGGGCCGGGGGTCCGGGGGGCCAGTGCGGGGGGTGTCCGGTGCGTGGCCCGGGGGGGGTCCGGGGGGCAGTGCGGGGATGTCGGTGCGTGGCCGGGGGTCCGGGGGGCTAGTGCGGGGGGTGTCGGTGCGTGGTCCGGGGGCAGTGCGGGGTGTCGAGTGCGTGGCCCGGGTGGGGGTCCGGGGGGGCAGTGCGGGGGTGTCGGTCGTGGCCCGGGGGGTCGGGCCGTCGGGGGGTGTCGGTGGCGTGGCCCCGGGGGGCCCGGGGGCCGGGGTTTGGGGGCGCGGGTCACTTCATGGCGCCAAGGCCTCGGCGGGCCGTTCCCATGGAGACGCGGCGCTTTGGGCGCCCCAGGCTCCTGGTCCTGGTGTCGCGGCGCCCTGTGCGCGTCTCCGTTCACCTGGGCCCGCAGCACTCGCTCCCGCGAGACTCCTGCTTGCCGCTGCAGGCCGGGACTCGGTGAAGTGAGCGCATAGGGCCTAGAGAGATGCCGCGCTAGGCGCCGTCGCGGGCGTGATGGATTCGGGCGCAGGTTGGCAGGCCCCCCTGAGAGCCCCACGTCATACCAGCGCCGTGCTGGGCCAGAGCCCCGACAGCCCCCCAGCGCTGAGGTCCATTGCTCCCCCCTGCGAGACCCCCAGCATGCCCCCCGAACCCCCGACAGACCCCCAAGCACTGACCCCCCCGAGCCCCCCCGACAGCCCCCCAGCGCCGATTCCCCCGAGGCCCAACGCTCCCAGCTCCATGCCCAGAGCTCCCCCCCAAGAACCCTCAACAGCCCCCCTGGGGCCGAGACTCCTTGAGAGCCCCCCAGCGCTGCAGCCCAGGACCCCCCAACAGCCCCCAGCACTGGCCCCGGGCCCAGAGCCCCATTGAGAGCCCTCCAGCGCTGATCTTACCAGGCCAAGAAGCCCCCCGTGCCAGGGCCCAGAGCCCCCCACATCCCCCAGTGCTGGGCCCCGCGCCAGAGCCCGCCCCAAAGCCCCCCTGCACCAACCCCCCCGGACCCTCCCGTGCGATGACCTGCCCCCCGGGCCCAGAGGCCCCTCTCAGAGCCCCCTAGCCTACCCTCCAAGGGCCCAGATCCCCCCTGCACCAGCCAGAGCACCCCCTGACAGTTCCCCAGCGCCTACCCCCCCAACAACTCACCAGTGCCGACCCGCTCCCCAGGCCCGTTCCCCTGAGAGCCCCCTTCTTCTGGCCCAGAGACCCCACAAGCCCCCCTGGGCCAGGCCCGCCAAAAGTTCCCCAGCGCTGACTCCTTCCCTGGGCCGAAGAGCCCCTTTGATAGACCCCCCCAGCAATGACCCTCCCCCTGGGGCCAGAGGGCCCCCCCCCGAGAGCCTACCCATCACTGACCCCTGCACCGGCCCGAGCCCCCCTGCCACCAGGCCCAGAGCTCCCCTGACAGCCCCGAGCAAACAACCTCCCGGGCCGCCAGATGCCCCCCCAACAGTCCCCAACGCTGGGCCCAGAGTCCCCGCAGCCCCAGCGATGACCCCACGGGCCAGAGCCGCACCCCCAACAGCTCCGAACGCCAACTTCCCCCCGACAGCCCCACGCACAACCCCCTGAGGCCAGAGCCCCCCCCTGACAGCGCCAGCACCGATCCCCCCCGGGGCCCAGACCCCCCCAACGTTTCGTCTAGCCGTGTTCCTGCCTCCGACAGGTGCCCAATGCCAGGTGCTCCTCAGGGGATGTACAGAACAGGACATCTGTTCTAGATGATCCCTCCTGTCACCCATTTCCCAGCATTTGGTACTTGGAGGTTTAGGGACACCCAGAGCATGGGTTGCATCCCTGACCATCTTGGCTAATAGCTGTTGATGGACCTGTCCTCCATGAACTTATCTAGTTACTTTTTTAACTCGGTTATATTTTGTGTTAGCTGGTTTAGGAAGAATCACTTGAGGCCAGAAAGCAGACAGCTAACAAAACTACCATTTATTTACAAACACAGAGTTCGCCTAACCGGACGAAGCTGGCTGGGCTATCCCGTAATAATCTAACTCAGTTGCCATAGGAACAAAAACCATGACAACCAAATACACAACATATTCCTCCCCCCTAATAAGAACATCCCCTAAATATAACACACGCTAGACTAGAGAAGGAGGGTAGACTGCCTCCATTCCCGGCTAAACCCTGGGGATTATTTTCCCCCATAACCATGGGTTCGCCTTAGCTAAAGAGCCAGCTAATGAGGAGGCCTTCTGTCTCTAGGTGGATTACGGCGAACTTCTGGTGTTGTTGCACCCGAAAGTACCATGGGCTCAGGGTCCGCAGCACGAACAGGTGAGGAGGTGGTATCAATTCGTGCTGGGCAAAGGGGTATCTCAGCCGCCGGCAGTAATGGAGAACAGTCAGGAACAGGTGATTCGTGAGTCGGTGTCTCAGCAGAAGAGGTGAAGTCAGACCACTCAACTGCAGATGTGTCCTGAGAACTGGCATGACCTGGCAACAGCTGATCTACACATTGCTGCCAGGTAAGATTCTCCGCAGTCCAGACTGTGTAGGAAACAGGTTCTGTTTGAGTGATGATCATGGGAGGGACCCATTTAGCTCTGGAAGTATAATTCTGAGCCAAAACTGGCTGTCCCAGGCTAAAGGTTCGGTCTTTTGCCCTGGGTGCCTGTCTGATAACTTGATATTGCTGCTGATGTTGCACAATTTGCCAGGGTTTTCCATGCATCACCAGGTCCATAAGTTGGGACAATACTGGGTCAACACGAGTTGTCTTCTTTATTTGAGTAGCAGTGATGGGTGTATTCTCTACCTGTTCAAAGTAGAAGATTTCCTTTTGGGCACTATCTTGATGTTTGACCGACAAAGGCAACCTTGAGAGGCCATCTGCATTGCTGTGCAGAATGGATTTCCGATATTTGATTTCATATGTGTGTGCTGAAAGTAACAATGCCCAGCGTTGCATACGACTAGCAGCTAATGGGGGAATGCCTGCGTAGGGTCCAAAAATTGACGTCAGAGATGGATGGTCCGTGAGAAGAGTAAACTTTCACCCAAACAGCTACTGATGAAACTTCCGAATTCCAAAAACAATTCCTAATGCCTCATGTTCGATTTGGGCGTAGTTAGTTTCTGCTTTGCTTAGAGTGCGTGAAGCAAAAGCAATAGGTCTCTCTTCCCCCGAAGGCATAATGTGCGATACAATTGCTCCCACTCCATAAGGGGAGGCATCGCAGGCCAATTGTAGGGGTAAGGATGGATCAAGTGCGGTTAGAACTTCAGAATTTAGCAATGCATCCTAGGTTGTTAAATGCCAACGTCACAGGCTTAAGTCCACGTCAGGCCTGTTCTGCCCCAGGAGCTCATGAAGTGGTATTTAGCAGTGTGGCTAAACTGTGAGATGAACTTTCCATAATAGTTTCAGTATCCCAGAAACGAGCGCAGCTGGCTTACATTTCGAGGGGGGGAGCCTCCACAAATAGCTTAACTTTTGCAGGGGCCTTATAAAGAACCTGCAGAATCAATGATGTGTCCCAAATATCAACAGAGGGCTTAAGAATTCATATTTTGTCAGTAGGCGCTTCCATATAGCTGTAGAGGCCACACATAACCTGTCACGCAGGGCATCAAGCTTGTATGTCCATGTCAGGGCGTGACATGGGCACCCCTACACCCATGGGGACTGGCTGAAACCCGTGGCAACGTATTCACATTGACTTCGCTGGCCCCTTGAAGGGTATCATGTCTTGGTGGCAGTAGATGCCCATTCTAAACGGCCAGAAGTCTCTATAATGCAGTCCACTACTGGAATATGTTGTGTATTTGGTTGTCATGGTTTTTGTTCCAATGGCAACTGAGTTAGATTACTTAGGGGATAGCCCAGCCAGTTCGGCTGGGTTAGGCGAGCTCTGTGTCTGTAAATAAATGGTAGTTTTGTTTGCTGTCTGGCCTCAAGTGATTTCTTCCTAAAACCGGCTGCCCCAAGGAATAACAAAGTGGCGGAGGATGGGATTCGGTGTCTGCCAGTAACAGAAGGAAGTAGAAGTCAAGGTAAAGAACAAACAAACAAAAAGCCTACCATTTATTTACAGACACAGAGCTCGCCTAATCGGCCGAAGCTGGCTGGGCTATCCCCTAATAATCTAACTCAGTTGCAATAGAACAAAACCATGACAACCAAATACACAACACTTTGGCCTTCAGAACTGCCCTGGCAATGAGTTCCATGGTGACTGTGCACTGTGGTGGAAGGAGTGCTCCGTTTATTCGTTTTAAAGCTGCCTGTTAATTAACTGGGTGACCTCTGGTTCTTGTTATGGAAAGGGTTAAATAAGACTTCCCTATTCACTTTCTCCTGCCATTCATGATTGTATAGCGCTCTACCATTATACCCTCCTAGTTTTGCTTTTCTAAAATGAACAGTCCCATATGGAAGCTCTTCCATACCCTGATAATTTTTGTTGCCCTTTTCTGTACCTTTCCAATTCTAATATATCTATTTGAGATCGGGAGACCAGAACTTTCACACAGTATTAAAAATAGAGGCACACCATGGATTTATATAGTGGTGTTGCCAGCACAAAGTGCCCAGAGGTGAGCAACAGAGGTTCGGGCCCCGGTGTGCTTGGCTCAAATAAACACACCTGGGGTGGAGAAGCAAAACACAAGTTTATTTGAGCTCAAATAAGGTGCGAGGAGAATGCAATCTCAAATCCTGCACACTGCACACAGGCAGAGTACTTATTTATAACCCCTCCTTCTTGTATCTTTCTTTTCTTGCTATTCCATTGTGTGCGGTTACTTTCTCAGGCACATGGCCTTGGCTATAACATCTACTTCTTATTTATCTTATCCAGTACTAGCAGTTTCTAGTAGCAACTGGCTTTGCTAACTACAGCCCTATTGTTTAGCAATTAGCTCATAACACAGGTGGTTACAGTCAGCACATTAATACAGAAAGTTACAGTCAGCATTTTAGTACAAAAGGTTACAGAAATATAGGAGGCTAACACACAGACTTCTATCATACTAACATGGAGGTACTTTGGTTCACACAGGCCCCATTACACAGGCCTTAAGGAAGAGTATTTTTACCTAGTGGCATCGTGATATTTTCTGGTTTATTATCTAACCCTTTCCTAATGTTAGCTTTTTTGATTGCTGCTGCCCAGTGAGTGGCTGTTTTCAGAGGACCATCATTTTGTATGTATATTTGGGATGATGTTTTCCAGTGTGTATTACTTTGCATTCATCAGCATTGAATTTCATCTGCCTACCCAATGTAGTGAGATCCCTTTGTAACTCTTTGCAGTCAGCTTTGGACTTGACTATCTTAAGTGATTTTGTATCACCTGCAAACTTTGCTGCCTCATTCTTTATTCCTTTCTCCAGATCATTTATGAATATGTTGAACAGCACTGGTCCCAGCTCTGCCTTGTGAAATCTGGTCATTTATTCTTACCCTTTGTTTCCTATTTTTTAAGCAATTCTGATTCATGTGAGGACCTTACCTCTTACCCCATGGCTGCTTCCTTTGCTGAAGAGCCTTTTGTGAGGGAACCTTGCCAAAGGTTTTCTGAAAGCCCAAATACAGGATACTCCCTGGATCACCCTTGTCCAGATGTTTATTGACCCCTCAGAGAATTCTAATACATTGGTGAGGCATGATTTCCCTGTACATAAACCATGTTGCTTTTCCCCAGCATATCGTGTTCATCTATGAATCTAATAATTCTGTTACTTCCAACCAGTTAGCCTAATAATGAAGTTAGGTTTACCAGCCTGTAATTGCCAGGATTGCCTCTGGAGCCTTTTATTCATATTTTTTTTAAATCGGCATTACATTAGCTACCCTTTAGTCATCTAGTATAGAGGCTGATTTAAATAGTAGGTTACATACCACAGTTAGTTCTGCAATTTCGTATCTGTGTTTCTTTCGAATGCTTAGGTGAATGCCATCTGGTTCTGGTGACTTTTATCTATCGGTTTGTTCCAAAACCTCCGCTACTGACTCCTCGATCTGGGACAGTTCCTCAGATTTGTCACTATAAAGAATGGCTACGGTATGGGAATCTCCCTCACATCATCTGCAGTGAAGACTGATGCCAAAAATTAATTTAGCTTCTCTGCAATGGCCTTGTCTGCCTGGAGTGCTGCTTTAGTGCCTTCTTCACCAGGTGCTCCACTGATTGGCGGCTTCCTGCTTCTGATGTGCTTAAACAGTTGGTGCTGTTAGTTTTTGTGTCTTTTGCTAGTTGCTCTTCAGCTTCTTTCTGGGCCTGCCCATTTATACTTTTACACTTAATTTGCCACAGTTCATGCTCCTTCCTATTTTCCTCACTAGGATTTGATGTCCAGTGTTTAAAGGATGCTTCTTTTTGCCTCTAACTGTCTCTTTTACTCTGTAGTTTAGCTATGATGGCGTTTTGTTGGGCCTCTTACTTTTTTTCTTTTATTTGGGGTATACATTTTGTTTGAACCTCTATTATGGTGTTTTGAAAAGGTCTCTCTTCAATATGCAGGTGTTTCACCCTTGTGGCTGGTCACTATTACCAAGCAGTTCAGCTATATTCACCTCTTGGAGCAGAGCCTGCCCTCCACTTAGGACTAAATCAAGAATGATCTCGCCCCTTGTGGGTTCTAGCACATGCTGCTCCAAAATCTGCCATTTATGGTGTCTAGAAATGTTCTCTCTGGAGCCTTTCCTGAGGTGGCACATACCAAGTCAATATGAGGCTGCTTGTAATCCCCCATTATTATTGTTTTCTTCCTTTGTAGTTTCCCTAATCAACCTGAGTATTTCACAATTACCGTCCCCATCCTGGCCAGGTGGTCAGTAGTATATTGCTACTGCTATACTCGCACTCTTCAAGCATGGATTTAGTTTCAGACTAGCAGGTTTGGGGTGTTATTTATTGAGGGTTACTGGGCTAGGTTTAGAGGATGTTTGTAAGAGGCATCCTCCCCCCATGTTTCTTTTATGGGTGGCTTTTTATGGCAGGTTATAGACCTTCCGTCTCCTGCCCTGTTGCTGAACTCTTCCTTCAGCCAAACTCTCTTTACCTGGGCAGCTCACTCTGTCTGGTGCTTTCTCACTGTCAAGGCTCTGCTTAGTGCAGGACCTGGCAGGAATGATGCTTAAACTCCTCCCCTTTGCTGCTCACCTGGGAGCTGGCTTTTTTAACCCCCTGTTCAACCTGATTTAGCCCTGCCCCCTTGTCAAAGGCCCCTCCCTCACATGCCCCCACCTGCTAACCAGGCTCTGTTCGCCAGCTGCCGAGGTCCATGCCAAGCCACTCTCTCCTCATTCAGCCCCCAGCTCTGTCCCTCCCTGAAGCCCACAGGGGAGGATAATACTGGAGCCATCCAGCAGTGCCCATGCTAGAGGTGAGTGAGCTGGGCTGCCCTGCGAGCCCTTTGCTGAGGAGTGGGAGTTCTCAGGACTTGCTGTTTGGTCTGCAAGTGCTTTGCCCACTTTGGGCAGCTCTGCTTGATTTGTACTGGTGCACAGGGCCCAATGCAAGGGGTCAGGGCCTGGGGATATGCTCAAGTGCTGCTGTGTTATACCCACTCCCTCTCACCAGAGCATCCGTTAGAGTAAACCCTCTTCAGCAAGCCTGGCTAGGTGAACAGCGAGTGCCCATGATGGGGAACAGCCTAGACATGACTGAGGCTTGTTTCCAAGCTCTGCCATCACATGTCGGACATTCTATTTTTCCTTGACAGCTGCAGTGAGTTTGTTGATTCTTGGATCTTTCTTTTCATTGAGCATGTGGCTCCTGTGTCATGGTTGCTTCTGTCTAATAGGATCCCAAAGCAGGTTGGGAGAGGTGATTTTGGGACAACTGTGCTGCTGGGCAGGAAGAGTTACCCTCAACACCTGAGAAACAAATCAATGGTGGCAGCACCAGGCTCTCCAGAAATCAGTTTATTGAAAAAGTAAAAAGTATTTTCAAAGCAACAAAAAGAACCTGGCCACCAGGTCAACCTATTGGACACTATAGTAGAAAAGCAAATCTATAGTTGGCTCAATCCAAAATAGGACTTTTGACACTGTGACATTACAACAAGATATCTAATCTGTACAGCACTGCATGCTACCATGAGAGCTGGGCTATCATTCTCTCTCTCTCTGCCCCTGGAGGGACAAGGGTTATTCTGAGGAGCTGCAGCTCAAAGAAACAGCTTTAATGCTTCCAGTGAGACAGTGCCACTGTCAGCACCGGCTTGGTCCTATCAGCACGTGCTTCCACACAGCAGAGCCAGTGCCAGCTCAGACCCCCGCAGCTTCAGTGTCCACACACCAGTGCCAGCCAGAACCAGCGCGCTCCAGCCACTGCTCTTTTGGCCAATCCAGCTGTAGCTGAAGATGGACACTGGCTCTGTGGTGGGGGTGAGAGCAGTGGAGAAGGGTCAGTTTCTCCCTGTGGTGCCCTTGGCGATCTGGGAAGCTTGAGGTAGTTTGCAGCCCTACAGTGCAGTTACTGGGTGAACTCTCTGCTTCCCCTAAACTGCCCTGATCAGCAACCCCAGGACTGACAACTGCACTGCCCCACCTCCGCTGCTGGGGAGTCCGAGCGACAGGAGCTCTACGCCAGGGAGAGACGCCTCAGTCCATCCTGGCAGCTTTGAAGAGCTCCACAAGGTCCTTGGAGTCAGCGTCAATGAGGTCAGATGGTTTCTCCCCTTCGTCATTGGTGGCATCAAGCCTGGCCTCTAAAGAGATGAGGTACCTGCAGGAGATAGAGGGAGGGGCTGCAGTGGCAGGCAGGTGTGCTGGAACAATGTGAAGGGGCAGCTGACCCAAACTGCAAACCCTGTGACCCTGTGTGTAATGGAATCCACTTCCAGCCAGGGGACACGGCAGCACCCCCAGCACCTCTAGTTCCAGCACCCACGCTGGCGGTGGGCAAGGCAGCCTAGAAGGGGAGAGCAGATATGTGCTTCCAACACCACTTCCTGGAGACAGTCCCAGTCCCTGCAGGATTAAGGGGGTTCTGGGCCTCAGCAGGAAATACTGGGCCTTGGCAACTACCAGGGACACATAGAGTTGCCAACCCTTCAGGATTGCCTGGAGTCTTCTGGAATTGGCATCTATCTCCCAGTGACTGTTGAAAGTAATCCAGGAGATTTTGATAGGATATTTTAAGAAAATGACATTATATCATGTTGGGGAAAAATATCTCCCAGAATAGCTTTAGTCACAGTTGGTAACCCTAGATATACAGTGTGTGGGGCAGGCTGCTCCACAGCCCCAGGCCAGCACCCCCTGCCTCCCCTCCCCTCCTCCCCAGAGCCCCAGGCCAGCACACCCTGCCCCCCTCCCCTCCTCCCCAGAGCCCCAGGCCAGCACACCCTGCCCCCACAGAGCCCAGGCAGGGCAGGTAACTGTCAGCAGGGTTAAGCCAAGCACATGGTGGCTGCTGACCTGGCTATGTGGGTGTAGCCATTGCTGCAGGCCATGTGCAGGGGGGTCCAGCCATTCTCGTCTTTCTGGTGAATGTCCGCGCTGTATCGCACCAGCAGTTTGACACAGTCGAGGTTCCCAGCCAACACAGCTTCATGGAGGGCTACCAAGCCTAGAAAGGGGACCTGTCAGCTGCAGGGCCTGACCTGCCTGGCCATGGGGAGGCAGAGGGACCTGCCCTCACTGGGCCAGGGAGCTGCTCCAGGGGTTCTGGGACATGACACGAGGCAGGGGCTTTGGGGGGGCAGGGAGGGGAAAGGGCCCCAGCTTGGAAACACCTAGCTCCCCTCCCCTGCACCCCAGAAAGGAGCTGGCGCCAGGTCATTTTTCCCCCTTACTGGGGTAAATAGCTCTTTGAGTGGCTCAGGCTCTGTCGGCCCCTCCCTCCCTCACTGAGCCAGGGCTGGTCAGTGATGTTCCAACCCACCCCCAAGCTCTCCCACCAATAGCCTGCATGTCTCCTCCAGGCCTCAGCCCTGAGTCATGAGTCCCCCACCTCTAGGTTGGCTGAGTGGGAGCCTGGCACCCAAGCCAGGGCTATTTTAGAGGGGGGTCTCCAGGGCCTTTTCTGACCAGGGTGGCTGTAGGCGTTTCGCCGCCCCAAGCACAGCAGGCAGGCAGCGTTCAGCTGCTTGCCTGCAGGAGGTCCGCTGGTCCCGTGGCTTCGGCGGACCTCCCGCAGCTGTGCCTGCGGGAGTTTCACAAGCCGTGGGACCAGCGGACCCTCCGCAGGCACGCCTGCGGGAGGTCTGCCAAAGCCGCGGGACCAGCGGACCTCCCACAGGCAAGCCGCCGAAGGCAACCTGCCTGCCGCCCCCATGGAGCCGGCAGATTGCCCCCCGTGGCTTGCTGCCCCAAGCACGCGCTTTGTGTGCTGGGGCCTGGAGCCGCCCCTGTTTCTGACAGAGGCTGAGGCAGCGCCACAAGGGGCAACCATGTAATAACAACACAGGCCGTCACGCCGCCCCTGCCCGCACCAGCGCATTCATCGGACCACCCCAGGCCTACACACAGGCAGCAGAGTCACACGTATGGGGAAAGTCACTCAGTGAGTCAGCACGAGGGCTGGTAACCGAACCCAGGAGTCCTGGCTCCCCCCCCCCCACCTAACCACTAGGCCCCATTCCCTTCCCAAAGCTGAGAACCCAAGAGTCCAGGCTCCTAGTCCAGTGCTCTAGCCACTAGTTCATGCTACTTCAGGCCTCTCCCTTGCCGTTCCCCTCCCTGACTGGCCATTCGCGCGTTGTAGTCACTGTACGTGGTGCTGGGTACATCAAGGGTCAAGGTCCTGGGCTTTAACCCCTCTGCACTGAAGGGCTGGCTCTGTCCATGTCTGCTAGGGGGATGCATTCCCACACTACAGGGTGCCCATTAGCATCCAGTGCTGGGCTAGCTCCTCCCAGAGGGATTGAAACACTTGGGTCCCATCGATGCTAGTTGGGGGATGGGAGCAAGACCCCCCTCTGCCACCACCAGCAGGGCATGAAGTGACTTAATTACAAGGGGGTGAAACTCTAATGCCCTGCTCTGCATGGGGTAAGGCTGTGCCTGTACATCCCCTGCAGAGGGCAAGCCCACCCACCTGGGAACCCCCCGCCCATTAGCTCTGCCAGCGCCACAGGAGGTGTTACTCACCAGAGGGGTACAGGGTGCTCAAGGTGACCTTCCTGGCTCTGATAAACCTGCCCACCTGCTCCAAGTTCCCCTGCCTGATGTTGTCCTGGAATACGATGTTGTTGGGGAAGCGCACTGTCCGTGCTGGCTTGAGGCGCTGGGAGCAGCCGTGGTACTGGGGCACCAAGGCTGAGTCATAGTATTTCATACTGGTGGGCACCTTGTGAAGCTGGTAGAAGGCACAAGGGCAGAGACACAGTGAGGCTGCAACAGCCTGGGTGAGCAGGTGCAGGAGGCAGCACTGACCCCCCAACGCAGCGTCAGAGCACTGTGCACTCTTCTCCCCTGTTCTGGTCACTTCTTCCTTAGGCCAAAGAGCACCGGAGCCATTAGTTCTGCAGGGGCCTCTCCTGGCAGCCACCCTCTAGAGCAGTGAGGCAGCTATGAGTGTTCCCAGCCCCCACCAAGCTCAGTGCCAGACTCCCTGCTTGGGGCTGACGGGCTCCACTGGCAGCTCCTGTTATATAGGCTCCTGCTGGCTATTTTGGGGACATTCAGCTCATGCTGTTTGCCATGAGGTGCTGTCATAGAGCTGCCCTGCCTTCCAGCCTCCCACTTTTGGCACAAGTTAGTCTCATCTTACAGCTGACTTGTTGATGTGCCCATCTAAAGGGTCAAGCCACCTGCTGCCTATGTGGGTGCAGCCCCTGGTACCTGGCCCCCGCTGCAGGCTCCCTGTGGCATGGAAACCAGGCCCGCCAAGAGTCCCTTAGGAACAGGCCTGGGAAGCCAGGGACTGGTGCATGCAGCAGCCTGTGGAGACGTGAAACAGCGATTTGTCAAAGCCACAGACATCAAGTTAATGCCGAAGTCATTCATGCTCCGGTGGCCGTGGCAGATCCCCACACAGGCGAGGCTGGTGCTGCAGTTCATAGCTAGGCTCCCATGCAGGTTCCTGCAGAGGGCAGGTCCTGGAAACAAGCTCCAGCAGCACCTCTTGGAGTGCAGCTCACCCCAGCCCCCCTGGAACTGCTGGCACAGGACTGCTCCTGTGGCCGTTAGCAGGAGACTAGCACCCAGAGCAGAGGTTCAGAGACTCAGGGAACACCTGCTGCATCCTCTGCTCCCTCAACCCCTGTCTGAACTGGGCATCTGCTGGGTGAGGATCCTCCCAGATCAGTTATGGTTAAGGCTACAGTTTAGCCAGAGGTATTTTTAGTAAAAGTCATGGGCAATAAACAAAACTTTACTGTCTGTGACTAAAATCAGGGGTGGGGGCATGGGCTTGGGAGCCCAGCAGCACCACCAACTGCTCTGGCCAGCCACCTGGGGCCACAGACTGTGGCTGCTTCCCCCACCCTAAGATTGCTGCCAGGGGCCACCCAAGCAGTGGCTGGGGTGGCTGTCCCTGAGGCCAGCTGCTTGGGTAGTCCTGGGATCAGCTACACTGGCTGCTGCAGAACTCAAGAGGCAAGGGCGGCAAACTTTTTGGCCTGAGAGCCACATCTGGGTATGGAAATTGTATGGTGGGCTATGAATGCTCACAAAATTGGGGGATTGGGTGTGGGAGGACTCCAGCTGGGGATGGGGCTGCAGATGAGGGGTTGGAAGTGCAGGAGGGTGCTCTGGGCTGGGACTGAGGGGTTCAGATGGTGGGAAGAGAATGAGGGCTGGAGCACAGGAGAGGGTCTGTGGGGGGCAGGCTCTGGGCAGTGCTTACCTCAAGCAGTTCCCAGAAACAGCAGCATGTCTCCCCTCTGGCTCTTTCAGAGGTGAAGCCCAGAGGCTCTGCATGCTGCCTTGTCCGCAGGTGCCACCTCTACACCTCCCAGTGGCTGCACTTCCCAGCTAGCCACTAGGAACTGCAAGGGCAGTGCTTGGGGCAGGGGCAGCAGCAGCATGCTGAACCCCCTGGCTGCCCTTGTGTGTAGGAGCCAGAGCGGGGGGATATGCCACTGCTTCTGGGAGTGGTGTGGAGTGGGGCAAGACCCTGACCTTGCTCCCAGGCTGGAGCACTAAAGTGGGACAAACCCCAGACCCTGCTTCCTGGTCGGAGCTTAAGGGCCAGATTAAAACATTTCAAAGGCTGGATGTGGCCCCTGAGCCATAGTTTGCCCACCTCTGCACTGAGGTCATGGAAGAATCACAGACTCCACAATAGACATGGAGCCCTAATTATGGTGACTAGAGCAGCAGGGGTTCCAGCAACATCTGTTCTCCCAGTTTCCTCCCCTTACAAGGGTGATTGGTTCAGATAGAACTACACTGAAACTTTCATCATGTTAATCTTAATGCCCAGGGTCATCCATGCCCCAGATTGCCTGGAGAGCCCTGCCAGAGGGCAAGAGCCAACAAAAACTTATGTTCCTTTGGGAGCTGCCAGCAGAGGTTCAGCACAGTCAGGCATGCAGCAATTCTTGTGAACCCAAGACAACAGCTGGGCCAGCAGCAAATTGTCATCACTGCTAGCGCTCAGCTGAGCATCACACACACTATTTACTTCCTTTCTCCCCCAGACCCACCCCCATTTGTTTGTTAGACTCTAGGCTCTTTAGGGTAGAGACTCAGGCTTAGGAGTGATCCCCTCAGATCAGATTTGGGGAGGGGGCTGGGGAGAGACAGCTCACACTGCTGGATCAGTTGTCCAGACTCATGCCTGTGCTCAGAGGGCAACCACTAAGAGCTCAATCTTGTTTGTGTTGGACAAACCCAGGTATAAAGGGCTCAGGTCACAT
Organism: Chelonoidis abingdonii; assembly: GCF_003597395.2. NCBI lineage: Eukaryota > Metazoa > Chordata > Testudines > Testudinidae > Chelonoidis > Chelonoidis abingdonii. The sequence continues at coordinate 32,397,616 of NC_133781.1, forward strand.
ACCCAGCTGCAAAATGGATTTTCTGGAGGTGGTAACCAGCCAAAAAGCCTTTGCAAAGTAACCATCTTAAAAGACTTCCCCCCTCTCCTCCTGCCAGAATGTTCAAATCAGCTGCTTCCAAAGAGAAGAGGTATCGGTGACCAGCTTTCCTCTGGGCACAGATGCTGCCTGATAAAGAGGGGCTGCAGAGCTGTAATAGGACTCCTACGGTTCCCTTTGCAGGATGGAGCCCAAGCAGCAGTGCCAGCAGATGGGGAAAGCTTGGGGAACACTCCAGCACACATCTACTTTGGAAGTTTAACACTTTTACATTACATGCTTAAAAGAAAATAGCCTTGGAGGCCAAAGTCCTCCACCTAACCCCACAACCAGCAAAGCAAGGTGCAAATTGCCCCAAGCAGGCCTTGTGGGTCTTCCTACCTGAGCCCCTTTACAGAGGAACCCAGAATGTGTTTACGAGAATAGTTTGGTGGTTAGTAGCCAGCTTGGTAATAGCAGGGAGGCTCAGTGGGATCATGTGACCCTGACTAACATAGCAACGAAACATGGAGTTCTCAGAATGCAGGTTCCTGAGATTGACTGCAGGTAATGACATCTCTAGACCAGTGCTTTCAGCCAAGGGCATCTGGGATTGATCCGTACCTCAAGCATCCAAATCCATGCCCACCTGCTGACAATACAGTGTCTTAGTAGGCAGCTATTACACAAGTGCAAGCAGGTTTAGGCAGGGCATTAGAGGTTGGCACAAGATGGCTGGAATATTATTTGTATTCCAGCTGCACCCGGAGGCTGCTGTCAGGAACAAGGGAGATTTTCCCTAGTTGCTCCCGCTCAGATCTATGGCAGTCCAGACATTTTACTTCCAACACTTGTAGACAACAGGTACCATCAACTGCTGTGGGGCAGGGTGAGCAAAGTGGACTCTGGCTTCCAAGTATATGGTATTGCCCCAGCACTGGTCTGCAAGGGTACAAGGCCATGAGCCTTAGACCCAAACATATGCTTGGCCCAAAGACCATCACAATGTCTGGCTGGACAGTTGAAGCAAGCTGGCATGGCCATTGCAGAAATTTTAGTGATACCTTTTAATAACAAATCTGACTCAATGCTACTCTCACTAACCTCTGGCATTGCTCATCACAGCAATGATTCAGCAAGGCACAAGTCCTTGGCTCCTCTGCAGCACTGCATGTTTCAAGTGGAGGGTCAATATCACTCTTACAGACAGGGAAAGGAGGTTAAGGGATTTTATCCCAATCACCGAGTTCCTGGCTCCTTCCCCCACATTCAGACCTCCCAGAGTCTTGCAGAATTCCAGCTGGGGGTCAGGAAACAGGCTAATTAAAATGAGCTCTAGGTTTGACATTTAGAGTCAAAGACACAGGATAGTATTAAAATCTCAACTTTATTTGGCCAACAAGTTCAGCTCCAACGTTGTGGTGGAATGCATAGAACAAGCCTGATTTTGCTCAGACTTTCACAGCACTCCCATTCCCAAGTCCCCCTCCCTACAACCCAGTAATCAGAAGTGTCCTGTTTGCTGCATTCTATCAGGCCCCCATGCACCTTGTCTTCCCAGGAAACCCATTCACAAAAAAATGCACAGAAAATGATTGAGGAACAGGGCCTTGTTTGATCAGGGAGATGTGGCAATGCCACTAGGTCCTGTCTACACAGGTGAGCCAGCAGTTGGGGCTTCCCTCCCCAGAGCCCGCCACAGCCAATGCTGGTAGAATGTTCCACCCTTCCCGATCTTTGGAACAGTCATCTCCATTCATCTTTCAAAGCAAAAGGCAAATGAGCGCTTCAGCCACGCAATGATGTGTTAAAGGGGAAACATCTGCCCACTCTCCAGCCCCAGGACCTCTGAAGTCAGGTTAGTGGTTTTCCCCACCCACACTGAAAGATGGCAATTCCAAGGAAGAACAGCTGAGACAATGGTTAGGGCACTGCCAGGTGGAGAGTAGTTATGGCCTTTAGATTTAGAAGAGAAAACTAAGCTTTCCTAGGAGGCATTACTGGTGAGGCTCTGAAATGTCAGGCAAGGAGACTTCCTGCCACTTCACAGCCCACTTCTACCCAAAAGAACAGAACACTTGGAACAAATCCATGTACAAAAAAGTACATCACAATAAAAAAAATAAGAGGCCCAGGTGCCTGGGCAGCTACCTAGCAACAGATCCCTTTTCAGAACTGAAAAATAAGAGGAGACAGTCAAGTGTACAGACAAGTTAGGATGAAATGTTACTTTAAACCAATCCCTGCATTTCCAGCCAACACTCCTAGTTTAAATCTGAATGGGTTTCTGGACTCGCTAGGCCCTGTGACAGGGCAGTCAGTGTAGTGTCTGCTCTTTGGGATATGCAGATTCGAGTCTCCTCTTTACAGTTCATCTTTGTGGATCTTCTGGTCCTCTTCACCTTCCTCAAGATCAATCTCATCAGCCTCCAAGTCTTCCAGATCCTGCATTTAAATACAACAGCTACTGGTTCTGATCTGGCACAATGCAGACAGGACCCTGGAGCCCCGACAGATTTAGGCACAGCAATGAGATGGCTGAAGCACCATCTTCTGCCCCATACACTCCAGTCCAATCCATGCTCTGCTCCACCTGGCCTGTTAATGGCAACACATTACTCTGGCCATTCAGGGAACTCAACCCCATTTGAGATCAGTGTTAAAAAATTTGAGTCACATAAAAGCCAGTGGTTAGAGAACAATGGACAGGGGGGCCCAAAAGGCAGAAGGAAGCAGTGAATCCTGACACTGCAAATACAGTAAAGACTGTTCATGTTATAGGGACTGGATAGAAGAGTATGAATGCACTGACCACAGCTAATTACAAGAGACTAGCATCTCTCCCTTCACAACATGAGCCCGTGAAAGTGAACAAAGAAACTGAATTTAGAAATAGTGCACAGGCTGGCAGGAATGGGAGCAGCTTTGCTCCAGAAGCAGAAAGGGCACTGCCACCTGGTGATGCGCTGTCCTGCCATCATGGTGGGCCTAAGAGCAAAGACAGCAATCTCACATGGGTCTAGAACCACAGACATAGCTGGCCGAGGCAGAGGAAAAGATTTTGAACCAAGCACAGGCCTTGAGCATTCAAGCAGCCTCACAGTGGTGACCAGAGGTGGGAAAGGCAGAGCCTACACAGATTTAACAGATTAGTGATCCCTCAGTTCACATTCATGTGTTTATGCCTCATAGTCCTAGCCAGCAGCAGCCCATCAGACTGCAATGGCCAGCCAGACTTCCAGCTTTTCAGGGATGTGTTTAGTGTTGCCATGCTCACAAAGCATCTAGCCTGCTGGGAAGAACCAAAAATGGCTCTAGAAGCCAGGACCTATTGTAGGGGTTAAATCCTAATGCTGCTACTGACTCCACACTCTTTGCAAGCACAGCAGACCAAGGCTCCCCGATGAATGGGCTACTCACCTCTTCATCCCCAGCACCATCCTGGCCTCCACTTTCCAGAAACTTCTGGAAGCCTTCTAGTGTCCTCTCTCCATTGTAGTCTATGACCTGCAGGGCAAAAGCCAGAGAGATGCTGGTTAACCCAAACAGAGTCAACCCCTCGGTGGGAACAATGCTCTTTCTGAACAACAGTTTTCAAAAATGCCAAGCAAGAGGAAATGTAAAATTCACCTTCACCCACATGAGACGAAGGAGCAGCTCAGCCACTAGACCGCCAAGATTGCTGCGAGAAGAAGACAGCCCGCAGATGAGCACACTGTCCTCTGCTGCACTTCACCCAGCCCCATCTAGCACTGCCCCCATGTCCTCCCAGGCTGTCTCCCTCACCCTCCTGCAACTCAGCCCATCCCCTAAAGGCAATTTGGAAGGTGCCAGACCAACCTTCTCAATCTAAAAGCCCATCTCCCAAATGGGTGCTAGAGCCCCAGGCACACAAGAGCAGAAAGGCTCTAAGCTTCTAGCTCTCCCTTGCTAGAGATGATCCACACACAAGTCCCTGGAATTCAGCAGTCTGCGTACGTTTTTGCCAGGGCCTGCAGGGAAGAACTTGAGTGTGGGAAAACTGTGGACTTTCACTGCCTCCACTTCATTAGCTGTTGAGTCCATCTTGGCAATGACAATGTTCTCATGGTCCTTGTAAGTCTCTCCCAGTTTGTCCCAGATAGGGGCCAATTGTTTGCAGTGACCACACCAGGGAGCATCTGTAAATTAAAAGGCAACATGAAGCTTGGAGACCTAACAGACAAGGGGAAGGGCTAGGCCCTCTACTCTGATGCTTGCTAGCCTAGTCCAAGCCCTGCAGTAAAGGAGAATCTCTCCTTCACACATTCTTCTTCCAGGTCATCCAGCTCCTGAGGGAAGGTGTCATCAAAAAGGAGTCACTCAAAAAGGAAGAGTATAAGACTGAGAATATCTTATTGTCCTTATATAAATCCATGGTACGCCTATATCTTGAATACTGCATACAGATGTGGTGGTCTTATCTCAAAAAAGATACTGGCATTAGGTTCAGAGAAGGGCAACTAAAATGATTAAGGGTTTGGAAGGGGTCCCATATGAGGAGAGATTAAAGAGGCTGGGACTTTTCAGCTTGAAAAAGGAGACTAATAGGGATATGACAGAGGTCTATAAAATCATGAGTGATGTGGAGAAAGTGAATAAGGAAAAGTTATTTACTTGTTCCTATAAGAACTAGGGGCCACCAAATGAAAACAATGGGCAGGTTTAACACAAATAAAAGGAAGTTGTTCTTCACACAGTGCACAGTCAACCTGTGGAACTCCTTGCCTGAGCAGGCTGTGAAGGCTAGGACTATAACAGAGTTCAAAGGAGAACTGGATAAATTCATGGAGGTTAAGTCCATTAATGGCTATTAGCCAGGATGGGTAAGGAAGGGTGTCCCTAGTCTCTGTCAGAGGGTGGTGATGGATGGCAGGTGAGAGATCACTCAATCATTACCTGTTACGTTCACTCCCTCTGGGGCACCTGGCATTGGTCACTGTCAAACAGAATACTGGGCTGAATGGACCTTTGGTCTGACCCAGTATGGCCATTCTTATGTTCTTAAGATGGTTCCTCCCCATATACTATTCCCAACCAGGCTGCTTTCCTGCCATTTGTTATTCAGCATGCTCAAAGTACTCACAAAACTCCACAAACACATTCTTGGTCTCATCAAAAGCAATGTCTTCGAAGTTCTTTCCAACCAGAACTCTGACAGGCTGTTTGTCCCAATCATCAGGCAAATCTTGGCTCATTAGGTGGGGCTGGAATTGGAGAACAGGGACTGAGAACCAGCATGCATATAGCAATGTGGAATGTGCAGGCAAAATCATGCTCCCAGGAAAACCCCACTTTTTGCAGACTGTGGAACAGATCAGCCATGGGCTATAAGAAGTCAGCTGAGTCAGTCACTTCTTCCTCCTCTCATGGAGAATCCCCCATCCTCTAACCTGGACATTTCTGAACTGCTAGTGCCCCTGCATGGGAAAGGCTGCAGCTGAGTACTTCAGAGAGGAAGTTTGTTACTTTAAGTGTCAATTACTGAGGAAGTCATTCCCAATGTGACACTGGCAATTTCAAATGGAGCTCTGTTCCACTGTGCTAGGCTATGCATCGCTACCTCCATCTTCAGATTAAGGTTGAAGATTCCCACCATGAGCAAGAGGCTACAAAGTTCTCAGCTGTCTGAGAAAACAGGAGTAGCAGCTGGATATGCACCACAAGGGCATGTGAAGTGCAGAGACAGGAACCCTTTGCTTTACTGTGCATGCCTTCAGATGCTGACAAAGTAGTTATTTCTGTGCTGGCACCATGCCCACTGGCTCTGCCCTTTGGATGTCTCAGCATGCAGCGCACTAGATACTATACCATTAAACGTGCTACAAAGCTAATTGAAATGATTCACCCCACATGACCGGTATAAGGTTTCACTCAAGCTCTTAGAGCAGGGATCACTCCCACATCTCTGCTTATGTCAGGGTCCAAAGAACTGCATTCGTCCCTGTTACCTTGACTTTGCCCTCCAGAAACTGGTCGCAGAACTCCTTGATCTTCTCTGCTGTCAGTTCATCTGAGTCAGGTTTGTATTTAGTCATTTCCTCCTCCAAAGTGATGAGGCGCACAGCTGGGCACTCTTCCTTCTTTAGACCAAAGAACTCCAGGATCCTCTGGTTGTCGCTATGGTCACTGTCTATGAAGATGAACAGGATCTTTGGAGGAAAATCAAATGTAGATATTAAAGACATGAATGAAATCATACAGTAGCAACTCTGCTATAAAGTCACTAAGCCAGCTAGACAGCTGGCTTCCCTACCCCCCCTTAAGCCCATGGCAGAACATGGGCCACTTTATTCTACTACAAATACTGGGGCTGCAGTGGCTGAAGCAATGTGCATGAAGACAAACACCTTAGCGTGCCATAAGTTACATTACAGGGCTGGTTTACACCAGTCAGAAGGAAAAATCAGGAGTCAAGCTGCCACTCTAACCTACACCCTCCTCAATGAGGTCTATACATAACAGCAAGTGACTAAGGCACCTGGCTATTGGGAGATCCATACACAGAACAAGGAGACTGAGGGAGCCGTAAGAAATAGACACCCTGCACGAGCTAGGAGTGACTGCCCTTCCCCAGCGCCTCACCTTTCCTTTGAAGTTTCCAGCTGCTGTCTTGAAGTTGTCTAGTTTCCCTTGATAGTCAGCAACACTCTTTGGCAGGAACAGCAGGATGTGAGTCTTGATCTCTCCTCCAAAGATCTTAGGAGCAGTCTAGGAGAAATACAACTCCACATTAGGAGGACAAATAAACCCAGTGCCAGAGTCCATGGACTTTTCTGCACTGATGGTGCCAAGGGAGTCATCAAGAATACAAGTGCCACTCTGAGAAGCAAACTTATCCCTGGCTTCCTCTTGCATCTCCTGCTTCATCTAGGTACAGTAGGTTCCAGGCCAGGAGGAAAGAACAGCATAGCTTCCCATCCCATAGTCCCAGGGGCTCAGAACATGTGTGACCAAAGAGCTGATTACGTACTGGAAGGCCATACCTGTTCAGTGAACTCGATGACCAGAGGCAGCTGGTTAGACTTGATGAAGTTCAGCAAGTTCTCTTTTGTAAGATCACCTTCAAAGTTGTTGCGACCTTCATCAAACTGGGGAGACAAAGGGGTTATTTTCTTAAGCATTAACTTTAACCCTTACATGCGCAGAGACACTTACTCCCTCGGCATGCAGAGAGATGAGCAAGTACAGTGCATTCCAAGTAACAAACTTCATACAGAAGTAAGGCCTGGGAGGGGCCAGCCCAACTGCATAGTTCTGCCACCTACTGGTAAGGAAGCAGATTTCCAACTAACACTGCAAGCAAGAAACAAAAAATACTCAGATTTAATCCATGATGTAATCTAAACCAAAGCACTCATTCTGCTGAGAAGGGAGACCTGAAGCTCCCCAGACAGTAAGCAGGACAGCAATGGAGAGGACACTGAACCTAGCTCTTGGTGCAATTCCGCAAGAATACAAAAGGATTCTGAAGACATGCCTTGGAGGGGGACTTCTAATTTAACAGCTGCTTCGCAGCATTCTAGACAATGTTAAACAAACCAGTGAGAAGCTACAGCAAACGCCAGAGTCATAGTGACTGGGCAAGGGCAGCACTCTGCACAACATAAATCAGCACACAGGTCTGAGTTGAAGCACATACATTAGCCAATAAACAGCTATTAGAAATGAACTGGTGTCAGGCAGCAAAGCCCACTACACAGCTGCTAATAAATAGCAGTTTACTCAACCCACTGAAGATGTGTCACCCTCTATTGTTAGAAACACAGGAACACAGATCGGAGGAGAAGATGCAGCACAGGTGCCAAGTCCCATTTTCTACTAGACCACCACCTATTCTTGTCCTTGATTCTCAGAACCTTCCCAGGCAGCCCGAAGAGGGGAACAGCAGAGGGGCATCAAGGTTAAAAAACAGGATGTGCGAGCAAGAACACAAGAATGGCCATACTAGGTCAGACCAAAGGTCCATCTAGCCCAGCATTTGGTCTTCTGACAGTGGCGCCCCAGAGGGAATGAACAGGTAATCAAGTGACCCATCCCTTTGCCTACTCCCAGCTTCTGGCAAACAGAGGCTAGGGACACTATCCCTGCCCAGGTTGGCTAATAGTCATTGATGGACTTATCTGCCATGAATTTATCTAGTTTCTTTTTGAACCCCATTATATTCTTGGGGTTCACAAGATCTTCTGGCAAAGAGTTCCACAGGTTGACTGTGCACTGTGTGAAGAAATGCTTTATTTTGTTTTTTAAATCTGCTGCCTATTAATTTCATTTGGTAACCCCTAGTTTTATGTTATGAGAAGAAATAACCATTTCCTTATTTACTTTCTCCACACCAGTCACAATTTTATAGGCCTCAATCATGTTCCCCCCCTTATTTCTTTCACAAGCTGAAAAGTCCCAATCTTATTAATCTCTCCTCATATGGAAGCTGTTCCATACCCTTAGTCATTTTTGTTGCCCTTTTCTGAACCTTTTCCAATTCCTATATATAAAAATGTGGGGTGCAGCAGCAAAATGGTGGAATAAAGTAACCCAAATGGCAGTACCGAACAGAGACTTCAGCTGAGAAGCTGAACAAGAGAATGCTGGTGTTTAAGATTAGAAGCAAGCTGGACGACTTTTCTATGGGTAACTAGTCCAGCTCCTTAATATCCTCAAAAGGCTTGTTTAAAATGCAACATTGACTGGAGCTCCTGAAAGGGATCCAATTTTGGTGGCTCCTGCCATTAGTGTCAGTGGGGAAAATGTCTTCCAAAGGCAGTTCTGGTCTAGTTTGGGAAAGGGACTTACCAGCTGGTCACCCTTCACTGTCCTTGGTGTGGCTTGTCTGGGTGTCAAAGTAAGATCCTAGGCCCTCTGACTTTACTGAATAATTAAACTGATAAAGGCAAGTCTCATGATCTGGTCTCTGTAGCACCCATATGAGCCTGCAAAGCCTTTGAGATCTCCCAGAGGAACAGCAGTGTGAGGAGACAAAGCTCTTGGGAAACAATGTAAGACAGCCACTGAAAGTTCTGCTCCTTTAAGTAATGTTACATTTAGTTGTCCTGACTCCAGCAGGGACTACTGTGCTCACAAAGAGAGCATAGGAAAGTCAGAGAGGAGCAGGTCATTCAAGACATGCTCATTAAGAGTTAGCACAAGGAACAAATGCCTCTGTTCCACCAGCCTCTAAAACAAGAGCACTTCCTACACAGACAACTCTGGAGTTTATAAACCAGGGTCAATAGCGACAGTGGTGAAAAGAACAAGTCCTTCACTCATAGGGACCTGCTCACTTGAGTGCAGGTCTTCACTCCTGACACCCTTGTCAGATAAGCTGTAAAATCCTCTACAGAGATATTTCAACCAGTTAGCTGCAGTGGAAATAAACAGTGTGAAGATTCTATGTAAACAGCCAGCCATCAGACACCCTCTGGCATGCAGCGAAAGCAGCATTCCCTAAGGGCAGAGTACAACTGGAATGGCCTCAGACAACCAGAGGGGGATCCTACAAGCTTTAAAAGAAACAGCCACTGGAACAGCTATTTGCTTTCTGCAGACAGGTGCTGCATCTTCAACAATTCTAACATGAACCCCTAGACTCACGAGTCTGGTTTAAGTATAACAGCTTTAGGAGCTGCAGTTCAACTATTCCAACAACTTTGGAGCCTTAATTTACAGAAAGAATAGTGGATGAGAGTACAGCTTGGTTAAATGGAGTTAACCCAAAGCAGCTTTCTGCCCTGCCTCTCACTGCATGTCATGATGCACTAGCATCACCAGCTCTTCTCCCAGCTTCCCAACCCTACTCCTCAGCTCTGGTCCCCATGTAGGCTGAAGGGTAACAAGCTATTTTAATTGGCTGGAGGCATCAGCCACATCACACCTTCCAATTTTGCACCTCTTGCCAAAAACATGACTCCTTAGTGCACCCTGCCTCTGCCACAAGAGCTTGCAAACCCTCCTCCTAATCAACCCTGCTCTAACAGAGACAGCTGAGCCCACCAGGAGGAGAAGGATGAGCATATTAAAGGATGTTTCAGCTAAAACAAGAGCAAGCCGAGAATAGCATGGCAGTAGGATCCTGTTGTACAACAGCTCTTAGAGGCAGAAGGAGGCAACAGTAATGAACTCCATAAATACTTCAGTTCACAGCAGCCAGAAACCTGAAACAAGGAAAAGGCAGAAACTAAAGGTAACTCAGGGCTCATGTCCAGTGAGTTCCAGGAATATGCGCAAGTCATCGCTAAAAGACACCCTGTCCAGATGATTGACAATGCTTCCCCCTGCTGAACAAAGGAGCTACAATTTCAAATCTGAAATCTAGGCAGTTTATAATTATTTCAGGTTCTACACCCATACTGAGTCCTCTGGAGAGTCTGCAGTTTTACAACATTTTCTAAATTTAAAAAAAAAAAAGGTTTTCCTCCCAACTGCCGTGGAAGATCTATGAACAGGGAATATTATCTATACAGGGGAAAGAGTGAAAGTTACTCTACAAAGAGTACTATTAAATGCTCCAAGTTCAGACACTCCTTAAATGGTCACCTGAAACATTAATGAATAGAGAAATTCAGATTAAGCATGGCATGTGTTCTTTGAACCACTCCTTACCTTCTTAAAAAGGACAACACTGTCTTCGCTGAGCTGGTATTTGGAGAAGACATCACTGCTGGAAGAGATCCCAAAAGGAATGTCATCAATGGACTCAGCTGCCAACAAGAATTGCTTGGCAGCCTCTGACTCTACATCCTAGGAGAGAAGAGAAAAGGTGTTTTACACTACACATCAGTTTGAGGCATCCAGTGACTACACAGCAAAGCAGGACAGGGAATGTTGGGCAACATCTGTGCTTGATTTCATAAGCTCTCAGAGTTGCAGCAGGCAGAAAATCTGCAGCAGACATGCAGTGTGCCTGTAGTGGGGTTATCACCCCACTCCTGCCTGGAAGGGCTTGAAATCAGCCCTGGAAGAGGGCTGCTACTAGGAAAGGAGCAAGCCTTGGCTGATTGGGGAAACAGCCTCAGCTGGGGGCCACGCCCCAATCAGCACCCAGCTGGCTCTATAAAGGCTTGAGCCAGGAGTAAGGCATATAGTCTCCTTTAGCTGTGGAGGGAGACAAGCCTGGCTGCTGGGGAGCTACAGATAGTAGCAGGAGCGGAGCAGGGCTGAGGAAAGGCCAAGGGAGCTGGGGAGCTCCAGCCTGGAAACCCCCCAGGCTGTGGCCTAGCATAAGGCCAACAGTTACTACAGTTGTAGGGGACAGCCCAAGGCTAGACAGAGGCAGCAGGCCCAAACTCCCCTTACCCATGATGAGTGGCATTCACTGCAGTCTGCCCCAGGGAACAGGGGTTAGCTGGTGACTAGCAGTAGCCTTACACTGAGGCAAGTTGCGGATAGGGGGTTCTCTTGGGTGGGGAGACCTGGAGACTGAGGGGTTACTGCCAGAGGGGCAGCACCCCAGAGAAAGCGGTCCTGGGAGGGACACGGGCCAGTAGTAAGGCAAATCACTGGCTTGCAGAGGGCACTCTGGAAACTGGATGAGCTAATTCCAGAGAGAGCAGCAGAAGGCACTGCAGGGGTGAGTCTGCCCACTAAAAGTACACTTCTGAGATCTAAACCCAAACACTACCTTGAAGAGCCCAATCACAGTGACTTCACTGGAATCCACTAGTGCTTCAGCTGCAGCAACATCTGCCAGGGTAGTGGCAGCTGGACCAGTGCGTTTCTTCAGCCAGTTTACAATATCATCAGCTTCTCTGCCAGCTATATCAGACAGATGAGAAAGTTCAGTGTTCATCCTTACTTTTGCAGACCAAGGCATGAACATGCATCCTGACTCTAGGGACATTACAGAGCAGCTAATCTGGGGTGTGAGGAACAAGTGCTCCATTCACCACCCAGCCCCAGTTGTCTCTACTTTTCTTTTCACCTTCTATCAGAGCAGATTCCTGGAGTGAGCAAAGCCCTGCACCTGCCTGGAGGTACTATGAAGTCCAAGGCATTCTGTGTAGCACCCTGAACCAAGGTACAGGGATTCTCTGGAATCCACTCCTTTCACACACTTTCAGTCACCAGGCTGGCCCAAGCACATTTAGACTTTGACCAGTGTTATCAGCACTGCAGACCTCCTGGAGGATTCTAGGATTTTCATATGGGAAAGTCAGTATTTCTCATCCTTTGTTTTAGCACCCTGAGAGATTTTTGCCCTCAAAAGAATCTAAATGTTTTAGAACTTACTACAGCCTTTATTTTAATCAGGTTGATCAAACATTCCCTCACCAAGATGAGGTTTTACATTTAGCATTCACAGCAACTGCCTCAAGTAGTTTGATTCCAGCCTTGTGCATCAGTACATAATAATTACAAACAGAGCTTAAATCATACTGCTTTCCTATCACTAAACTCTAGAAGTGCATAGATGAAGGAACCACATTACATATGATCATATACCCTGGCTTGGATGCACTGCTCAAATACAGAAAATGCTGTATCTGACCGTCAGGGATGAGAAATGCACATCCTCAAGTGACAAAACCTACACTGGGACTTCTACTCTCTAGCACTGGAGAATTTACAGCTTCTTTATCTTTTATTTAAAAAAGTAGAGAACTTGCTACATGGTGTCTCCAAATGTATTCCTCTAATATTTCCCCCCAGAATGACACCATGAAAGAAATAATGGATGACTAGACAATGAAGCCTACAATTGTTTTCAGATAACCCCTCATGTCAGCCCTGCTCTGTTACCAGATGCTGATGCTGCCTATTTATTCCAACAGCAATAATACACCCAGTCCCATACACAAACTCTGTAAACTTCTCTTTTGGAAGAGATCTGCTACTCTTCATCTACCAGAGCATATTCTGGATACGGTCTAGTTACAGTCTCACTGCTCCTGACCATGGAGAGGCACACCACAGCTAATACCCAAGACGAAGAAACATCAGCTCAATCCATTCTGACATAATCCACATCTCTCTACTGCCGAATCTGTGCATAAAACAGACTAAGAACAGATCAAGTTACGTCCAACGAGACTATGGGGTGCTCAGCCCGACTTGCCCACTGGGGGTCAGAGACGGATCAGCTTGGGGGTTTTAGTTTCGATTCAGACAATTTACAACAGAACGAAGCCCAAGCTAATACATCTCAGGCCTGCTCAGTGACTCCTCCAGACGCGAAACACGCCCGGCCCGGCAGTACCGCCCGGCAGTGCCTCAGCTCACCTGTGTACTCTCGGGGGGCAGAGCTGTCTCCATTTTTGAAGAATTTAATAGTGGGGTAGCCTCGAACCCCGAACTGCTGGGCCAGCTCGGACTCTTCTGTGGCATCCACCTTGGCCAGCCTGATCTCGGAGCCATCAGCCTTCAGCGTGGCGGCAGCCTTGGCGTATTCGGGGGCCAGCGCTTTGCAGTGGCCGCACCACGGGGCATCTGCAAGACAAGGGAGGGGTCAGGCTGCTGCGGGAGGGGGGCAGCCCGCCGGGGCCGGGCATGACGCGCAGCCCCCCGGAGCCCCCCACTCACAGAACTCCACCAGCAGGTGCTTGTGGGCCGCCAGCGCGCGCTCGAAGGAGGCCGCGCGCAGCACCAACACCCCGTCCTCCTCCTCCTCCTCCTCCTCGGCGTCCGCCTCCGCGCGGCCCGGCCGGGCCAGGCCCAGCAGCGCCAGGCCCAGCAGCGGCGGCACTAGGGCGCTCAGCAGCTTCATGGCGACAGCAGCTACGAGTCGGAGTCGCGGCGGAGAAAAGCCGCCCACCCCCGCCTCCCTCTTATAAACCCGCCCTTGCCCGCCGCTGCCGCTCCTTATTGGCTGAGCCCGTCGCCTTCGCCTGCCTCTCCCATTGGCTTGGCCGAGCGCCCGGGTCCCTCTTTGTTTTCTATTTGCTGATCCGGTAGCCACGCCCTTTTCCGGTCATATCCGAATGGCTACTGCCTCACTTTTTTCTAACATCCTGTAATTGGTCGCTTCGCCTGCTCTGTCACCTGTGACTGGTCAACGTTACCGCCTCATGCTCTCAGCGGCCGGATTTGATTGGTGGCCAGACCAGACCCACCCCCGCCGTTCTCCTCTTGAACGTGGCACTCGGGTAGCCCCTCCCACCTAGGGCTGTTGTGGCGCATGCGCTATGAGGGATAGGGGAACTCGTTCGTGTTGGATTCTGACTGGGCCGCGTCTGCAAGTGTCGCCTTCTGACCCGGAAGGGTGGGGAATCTCTTCCGGGGCAGGGCGAGGGGCTCGCCGGGGGGCGAGGCGGTGGAGGCCTCCCCGCTGTCTGGCGTTAGGGCGGGAGGCTGGGCCGGGCCCGTCCCCGACTCCCAGGCCTGCGGGCCGGGGCGTCCCTTGTCCAGGCCCCGCTCCCGGGGACGAGCTGCGCGAGGGCCCCGGGAACAGGCCGCGCTTGATTTGCAGCGGGAAGCGCCTCGCCGGCGGCGGTTGCAGGTTTCCGAGCCGGACAACTGGCCGCGTGTGCAGCCCGCTCCGGGCCTCGCGGCCCTGCCTGCGCTCAGGTCGCCTCGTTCCCAGCAAGGCTGCTCCGCGCTGCGCAGTCCCCTCCCTCGCCCGCAGACTTCTCGCTTCTTCAGAGCCGCCAGCCCGGGCGCCGGGCAGAAATACCAGCGAGTCCCCGCCTCGTGTGGATGCTGAAAATGCCCCATAGTGTCATGGCCAGAATCCAGACAGGAATAAAAAAGCAACTCGCAGATCCTTGGTGAAAAGGTCCCTAAGTGTTCACCCAGCCCCACAGATAGGTACAATGGGGCCAGCTCCCCTAGTCCTAGTGATGAGCTGCCAAAAAATTAACAACCGGTTCCCTCCTCCTCTCCCCAAGAGGGAGTTGTGCCCCCGCAAGACTCCTGCCCCATTCAACCGCCACATTCCTTGATGCGCCCCACCCCGGACCCCTGCCCTATCCAGCTCTCTTCCCTGGCCCCTGCTGCCCCGTCCAACCCCTCCTCTCATTCCTTATGGGCCCCTGGGACCCCTGAGTGTCCCCCACCACCCTGTCCAACCCCAGTTCCTTCCTGACTGCCCCCCCGCACCCTTGCCCCCATTCAATCCCCCTGTTCCCTGTCCGCTGACTGCCCCAACGTCTATCAACTCCCCCTAAAACTCCCCTGCCCTCTTCCTGCCCCTTTACTGTGCTGGAGGCCGGGCCGGGGCCACTGGGCCCGGGCAGGCCCGGGCCCGGGGCGCTCAGCTGGGGCTGGGCTGAAGCTGCTTGGCTGGGGTGCTCAGCCAGGTCAGGGCCAGAGCTGCTTGGCCTTATAATTTAACTTAGTGCTGCACACATTCCAGATGAGAACATAGCACTGATTTACATAATGGCTCTATAATATTTTCTGTATTAATCTCTATGCTATTCCTTTTGCAACCTAATACCTTTTCTGTTTTGACTGCAACTGCACATTGAACAGCAGAGATCTTAACTTAGCAGCCTACAGTGCTGCCCAAGTCCTTTTTATAAACTGATGCTCTGAGTTTAGACCCCTGCAATGTGTTGGAGTAGTGCACGATTTTCCCTCCAGTGTGCAGTACTTTGCATTTACCATCATTGAACAGAATGCTGCCCATTTACCCAGTGTGACATTTTTCCTACCTCACACTCACCCGCCGTTCCAGATAATTTACATACAGTCAACAACACTGGGCCTAGCAAAAATTCTTGAGATCCTGTTAACTTTTTGCTAAGATTAAAATTGATCATTTAATGCTCTTTGTTTCCTCTTAGTTTTTGATCTATGATGCTATTTTGCCTCTTTCACCACAATGACTTAGTTTCTTTAGTAGCCACTTGTGATGGACCTTGTCAAAGACTTTTGAAAGTCTAAATAAATGTTGTCAACCTTTATTTGCTACTCTTGACACACTCAAAGAATTCTAATTAGCCAGACCTGCTTTTCTGCTGCAGAAACCCTGCTGGCTAGACCCCATCATATGATTCATAGATATTAAGACTGGAAGGGACCATTAGGTCATCTACCCTGGCTTTCTGTATAATTACAACCACATTCCAGGTGTTTTGTTCTATTTTTAATAATTTCAACCCATTTACTAGATACGAATGTAAGGCTTTCCTAGTCTGTCATTCCCTAGATGATCTCTAGAGACTTCATTTAAATAGAGGTACAACATTTGCTACTCTCCAATCCTCTGGTACGGTAGATGTTTTTAATGAGATATTGCATATTTTTGCTGGCAATTCATCTTCGCATACTGCAGCTCTCTGAAAACTCTCAGATGTACCTCCCTCTGGGCCTGGGGATTTATTTTTTTAAATTATCACTTTGTTCCAGCACCTCTTTTAGCACGTCAGGCTGAAATGCCCTCATTTTCAGGAACAGAAAACTGCATGGTATTTCCCTACCAGCTGCTTGAAGGAAGACTGCTGCAAAGTAATAATGTAGCTTCTCAGCCAAAGTTCTTACTCCTTTAATCCCTGTGGATCTAAAAGACCTGCCAATTCTTTTACAGCCTTCCTACTTCAGAGATACGTCAAGAATTTTTTGTGGTTAGTTTTGATACTTTCAGCTGTTTGCTCTTGGAATTCCATTGTCACCCTCCAAATTTTCCTCTCATACATCCCCTGCTGTAGTTTTCCTCCTGTTTTTGGCTTCCCTGGGGTCAGATTTCCAAATGTGTACAGATCTCTGTTTGGCTTAAGTAACCTTTTGAACCTTGCCCTTCACCAGGCTGCCTGGCTCCTTACCTCCTGCTTCTCTTTTTGTTCAGCATCATGCTGCTCTCTGAGATTGTTTTCTTAAGTAGCATCTAGACCACTTCTAAGAAGTGAATTTCTCCATATGACACCGTTGAGTGCAATAACAGAAATTCAGTTGAACTATGGGGCAGAACAGGAAGGGTTTTCTGTAGCAATACTGGCTGCCTTGATGGGACGGTGTTCATGCAACATTGGTGAGGTATGAATACGAGTCTGTCATAAACAGATAGTTAAGGGTTAATGTCTCTTTTACCTGAAAAGGGTTAAGAAGCTCACTAAACCTAGCTGACACCTGACCAGCGGACCAATAAGGTGACAAGATAACTTTCAAATCTTGGTGGAGGGAAGTCTTTGTTTGTGCTCTTTGTTTTGGGGGTTGTTCGCTCTTGGGACTAAGAGGGACCAGACATCCATCCAGGCTCTCCAAATCTTTTACTTTCATCAGCTGTTTGCTCTTGGAATTCCATTGTCACCCTCCAATTTTCCTCTCATACATCCCTGCTGTAGTTTTCTCCTCCTGTTTTTTGGCTTCCCTGGGTCAGATTTCCAAATGTGTACAGATTCTGTTTGGCTTAAAGTAACCTTTGTGAACGTTGGCCCTTCACCAGGCTGCTGGCTCTACCTCCTGCTTCTCTTTGTTCCAGCATCATGCTGCTCTCTGAGATTGTTTCTTAGTGCATCTAGACACTTCTAAGAAGTTGAATTTCTCCATATGACACCGTTGAGTGCAATAACAGATAATTCAGTTTGAACTATGGCAGAACAGGAAAAGGGTTTTCTTTAGCAATACTGGCTGGCCTTGATGGGACGGTGTTCATGCCAACATTGGTGAGGTATGAATACGAGCTGTCATAAACAGATAGTTAAGGGTTATGTCTCTTTAACCTGAAAGGGGAAGAAGCTCACTAAACCTAGCTGACACCTAACCCAGCGGACCAATAAGGTGACAAGATAACTTTCATCTTGGTGAGGGAAGTCTTTGTTTGGTGCCTTTTGTTGGGGGTTGTTCGCATCTTGTGGGACTAAGAGGGACCAGACAATCCATCCAGGCTCCAAATCTTTCTAAACCAGTCTCTCAATGTTCAAAACTTGTAAGTAACAGCTAGGCAAGGCGGATTAGTTTTATTTTTGTTTTCCAAAATTCACTTGTAATGTCGCTCTTTGCTGAGAGGAATTTACCACTCTATTGCTGAAACTTGGACCTAAGCTAGAGGGGGTTCCTCTGGCTAACGAATTTGATTACCTCGGTAAAAGTATTTTCCATCCGATTTTACAGATTACAGAGATGATTTTTCATGATTTTTACCTTTTTTCTTTAATTAAAAGCTTTCTTTTTAAGAACCTGATGGATTTTTCCTTGTTTTAAGATCCAAGGGGATTGGATCTGGATTCACCAGGGCTTTGTGGGGGAAAGGAGGGGGAATGGTTAATTTCTCCTTGTTTCAAGATCCAAGGGGTTTGGATCTGTGTTCACTAGGAAATTGGTGAAGCCTCTCAAGGCTGCCCAGGGAGAGGAAGGTTTGGGGTGAGGGGAGACAAGAAGTGATCCAGACACTAAAATTTCTGGATGGTGGCAGAGTTACCAGATCTAAGCTAGTAATTAAGCTTAGAAGTGTCAATGCAGGTCCCCACATTTGTACCCTAAAGTTCAGAGTGGGGAAGGAACCTTGACATGGTGAGCAGTGGTGGGGGATTTTTTTTTTTTTTAGGAACCAAAAGTCAGTAGGATTTTTTTTTTCTCTCCTTCCTAGCTGCTTGGAAAGCACCCTGAAGGCAGAGGTGTTAAGTTTTTTAACAAGGGTCTTTGTTAAGAGGAGGCTTCAAGCTGTAAGTGAGCAGCCAGCAAAAGGAATGTACAAGCTCAATTGTTTTCTTTCTTTCTGCCTCTCGGGTATAGCTAGTTAGAAGTCTCTGTTAACCAAGCAGTCCTGAGCTGAGTGCATCCCAGTTTCAGTGAGCTGCAGAGGGGTGTGGCCAGCACAAGAAAGCAGGAAAATGAGTATCACTGGAGCAACTAACAAACTAGAGCTGGCTAGGCTGGAAGCAACAGAGAAAGACAACGAACATAAGAGATGGATGGAACTAAAACAAGTAGAAATAGCCAGAGAAGAGGCTGCCCACAAAAGAGCTATGGAGGAGAAAGAAAAAGAAAGAGAAAGCCAAAGAGGCTGACCACCGGAGAGCTATGGAGATAAAACAAAAAGAGATGGAGATCCAGAGGGAGGCCCACCAGCAGGTCCTGGAATTAGCAAGGGCTAAGCAGGATGTACCAGCCAACCCTAACAACCCTTCTCCAGGTACTGTTTCCCATCCCAGAAAATTCCCCACCTACAAGGCAGGTGATGATACTGAGGCCTTCTTAGAAAATTTTGAAAGGGCCTGCCTTGGGTACAGCATCTCTGTAGACCAGTACATGATAGAGCTGAGGCCACAGCTCAGTGGACCCTTAGCAGAGGTGGCGGCTGAAATGCCTAAGGAACACATGAACAATTATGATCTTTTTCAAACCAAGGTCAGAATCAGAATGGGGCTAACACCTGAGCATGCCCGTCGGCGGTTCAGAGCCCTAAGGTGGAAACCAGAGTGTCATTTACCTGACACACCTACCACATTGGAAAGAATTGGGATGCCTGGATATCAGGAGCAAGTGCTAACTCTCTGGAAGAGCTGTCCTTCCTAATGGAAATGGAACAGTTCTAAGAGGGTGTTCCTGAGGAAAGAGAAAGGTACATCCTAGATGGGAAGCCCAAAACTGTAACCGAGTGGGGGAATAGCCAGATGGTGGAAGTGGCAGAAAAGAAAAAAAACTACTAGCAAGGGGAGCGAATATCAGAAGGGGAAACGAAAATAAACCCTATCACGGGGGCAACCAAGAAACCCCATTTCAACCCAATGAAAGCCCCAGACACCTATGCCCAACCTACAGTCTCAACAACCCACCTCGGCCAGTGACCAGTCAGCTGGGTGATGTTTAAATGTAATAACTGGAATATAAGGCCCCACTGTCCCAGACCCCAACCAAGTACAGTTCATAACACCACAAATCCACCCAAAGATCCCCCGGCCCAGATGACCTCTCAAATTACCCTCGGAGTGAAGGGAAACCTTGAGAGTGGTGGAAGAAGTATTGCGTGGAGAGACAGGGGCACAAAGTTCAGCTATCCACAATCCTTAGGGATCCAAATTCTCAACCCAGAGCTCAAGGGGACAATTCACCATTCATGTCAAATCTCTAAACTTGCCTACAGCTGAGTTGCGGCCAGTACAAGGGGTGGTCGAATGTGGCTTGGCAGTTCTATGCAATACCTCCCCATGCTACTGGGAAGACTTGGCAACCATGTTGAAGCTGGCCAAGAGGGTGGAATGGTCCACACGCAGCCAGGCAGCAATCTTCCCCACCCATCCCTTTCCTGAGCCGTTCACGGCCCCCAGTGTCTTTACCAGAGACCCCAGACAGAGGTGGGGAACCGGATCCCTGCCAACAAATCAGCAGCCATAGTGCATCCAGTCCCAGAACCGAACTGGAAAAGCAACCGCATCAACCCGTGCAGCATGACGCCAGCGCTTGCAAACCCATCTACAACTCCAGCGCCAGAGGGCACCAGACAAACCCTCCCAAGAGGGACTGGCAGAGCAGAGACACCTACCAGCAGGCTCAGCCAGAGCCTAAAATCACATAGTGCACCAGCGGAAAGCAGTTCACCATCAACAAAAACAAGCCCCATCACCTACATCACTTCCGAGGGACCAAAGCCCTAGTCCACAGTACTAAGGAGAAATGACATCTCCAGCCTCAAGGACCTTTCCAGTCTGGCAGAAGCTGATGACAGGCCTTTCAGAAAAGTTGGGATGGTGGCACGGAGCACCCCACTGCCTTCAGATCTTCTAACCATCCCGGTTTGTGTTAAACAAGCATTTTTATACAGGGAGACTCTTTCTGGTGAACACCAGAAGACTGTGTCTCAAAGACAGTTGAGTCCAACTAGTACCGGTTACAAGCTCTTAGCTTACTCGTTATCATCCCAAGGCACTTCTGGTGAATTAGAATCAAAGACCGTTTGGGACATCCTGCCACTGGAGAGAATGGGCCAGGACATGCTAATTAGTATGGTCTTCTGAGGTGTGCCAATCATGGGAAGGCCCCATAGACCAGTCAACGCCTCTCCAGCCACTTCCATACATTTGAGGTCTCATTCAGCGAGTAGTGTGGATATTTCTGGGTCCTTTCCCAAAACAGACCCCAAGAGGAAGCTAGTACATACTGACTTTCATGGGACTTTGCTACGCCGATGGCGACGAAAGTGCTCTAAGCAACACCAGCGCTAAAACTGTGGCAGGCTTAGCAGGATTTTGCAGGCTGGCCTCTCGACATCCTTACAGATTCGGAACTAATTTCCTGGCATGACCATTGAAATCTGTGGAAGCTCATGGAGGTGGAATCACTTGGTGTTGCCACCCCTACCACCAATCAACCAATGGCCTGATTGTGAGGAGTTAATTGAACTTTGGGGGGCCATATACGGTAAATTCGTCAACATGGAACACTCACAGTTGATTAGGACCTATGTGGCAGGCTTTTTGCCTACCAGCTGTACCACATTCCCAGTTTTAGGGTTTTCACCATTCTAAACTTGTGATGGCCACAGAGGTTAAGGCCATTCAGTTGGTGAGCAAGCAATGGAGGGGTTTACGCACTTTCCTGGGAACTAACATTCTAGACTTGTAACCACCTACAAGCACCTCCGACACTCTTTAGCCCTTGCTAAAGAAAACCTAAAGGATGCTCAGGAAGAGCAAAAGGCCTGGTATGATAAACATACCAGAGAGCGTTCCTTCAAAGTAGGGGACCAGGTTATGGTCTTGAAGGCACAACAGGCCCATAAGATGGAAGCATCATGGAAAGGGCCATTCATGGTCCAAGAGCGCCTAGAAGCTGTTAACTATCTCATAGCATTCCCCACCTCAACCCTAAAGCCTAAAGTGTACCATGTTAATTCTCTAAAGCCCTTTTATTCCAGAGACTTAAAGGTTTGTCAGTTTACAGCCCAGGGAGGAGATGACGCTGAGTGGCCTGAAGGTGTCTACTACGAAGGAAAAAATGACGGTGGCGTCAAAGAGGTGAACCACAGCCCTGGAATGTCTGCAACGGCAACAGATCAAGGAGCTGTGCACTAGCTTCACCCCAGTGTTCTCAGCCACCCCAGGACGGACTGAACGGGCATACCACTCCATTGACACAGGTTATGCTTACCCAATTAGAACCCCACCCTACCGGGTGTCTCCTCATGCCCAAGCTGCTATAGAATGGGAGATCCAAAGCATGCTACAGATGGGTATAATCCGCCCCTCTAACAGTGCATGGGCATCTCCAGTGGTTCTAGTTCCCAAACCAGATGGGGAAATACGCTTTTGCGTGGACTACCATAAGCTAAATGCTGTAACTAATCCCAACAACTATCCAATGCCACACACCGATGAGCTATTGGAGAAATTGGGACGTGCCTAGTTCATCTCTACATTAGACTTAACCAAGGGGTACTGGCAAGTACCACTAGATGAACCCGCCAAAGAATGGTCAGCCTTCATCACCCATGCAGGGGTGTATGAATTTAATGTGCTTCCTTTCGGGCTGCAAAATGCACCCGCCACCTTCCAAAGACATGTAGATGGTCTCCTAGCAGGATTGGGAGAATCTGCAGTTGCCTACCTTGATGATGTGGCCATTTTTTCTGAGTCATGGGCAGAACACCTGGAACACTCGGAAAAAGTCTTTGAGCGCATCAGGCAGGTAGGACTAGCTGTTAAGGCTAAAAAGTGTCAAACAGGCCAAAACAGAGTGACTTACCTTGGACACCAGGTGGGTCAAGGAATGATAACTCCCCTACAGGCCAAGGTGGATGCTATCCAAAAGTGACCTGTCCCAAAGTCAAAGAAACAGGTCCAATCCTTCTTAGGCTTGGCTGGATATTACAGGCGATTTGTACCGCTCTACAGCCAAATCGCTGCCCCACTAACAGACCTGACCAGAAAAACGCAGCCAAATGCAGTTAAGTGGACTGATGAGTGCCAGGAGGCCTTTAACTAGCTTAAGGCAACACTCATGTCTGACCCTGTGCTAAGGGCCCCAGACTTTGACAAACCATTCCTAGTAACCACAGATGCGTCTGAGCGTGGTGTAGGAGCAGTTTTAAGCAGGAAGGACCGATCAAGAATTTCATCCTGTCGTGTCTCGCAAGAACTGTCTGAGAGGGAAAGCCACTGGTCAATCAGTGAAAAACAATGCTACGCCATGTGTATGCCCTGGAAAAGCTATGCCTACGTTTGGGGACAGTGTTTCCAGCTACAAACCGACCATGCTGCACTAAAGTGGCTTCATACTGCCAAGGGAAACAATAAAACTTTCGATGGAGTTAGTCGCTCCAAATTTTGATTTTGAAATTCAAACACACTGCAGGAGCTTCTAACAAAGTAGCTGATGCACCTCTCCCATGAAAGTTTCCCAGAATCAACTAGTTAAAATTGGTCCTTGAAATGTAGAAAAATCTTGTAGTTTTACATAATTAGTAGTATATGTAAAGGTGCCTGTGTTTTATTAATTGTTTATTCTAAAGTTAGAAGAATCACGCCAGTGTGGTTCCACACTGTCTAGATTTGGAGGGGGGGGGTGTCATAAACAGATAGTTAAAGGTTAATGCCTCTTTTACTGTTAAAGGGTTAAGAAGCTCACTAAACCTGGCTGACACCTGCCAGAGGGCAATAAGGGGACAATATTTCAAATCTTGTGGAGGAGTCTTTGTTTGGGGTTGTTCGCTCTTGGGACTAAGAGGGACCAGACATCCATCCAGGCTCTCCAAATCTTTCTAAACCAGTCTCTCATGTTCAAATTGTAAGTAACATCAGGCAAAGCAATTAGTTTTATTTTGTTTTCTCAACTTATAAATGTCTTTTTGCTGAGAGATTTTACTCTATTGCTGTAACTTTGGACTAAGGCTAGGAGGGTTCCTCTGGCTATACGAATTGATGTACCCGGTAAAGTATTTTCC
The DNA here is from genome assembly GCF_003597395.2 of Chelonoidis abingdonii. NCBI lineage: Eukaryota > Metazoa > Chordata > Testudines > Testudinidae > Chelonoidis > Chelonoidis abingdonii. The sequence continues at coordinate 32,421,404 of NC_133781.1, forward strand.
ATCCTGATTTTACAGAGATGATTTTACCTTTTTTCTTAATTAAAAGCTTTCTTTTTAAGAACTGATGGATTTTTCCTTGTTTTAAGATCCAAGGGATGGATCTGGATCACCATGGGCTTGGTGGGGGAAAGAGGGGATGGTTAATTTCTCCTTGTTTTAAGATCCAAGGGGTTTGGATCTGTGTTCACCAGGGAATTGGTGAAGCCTCTCAAGGCTGCCCAGGGAGGGGAAGGTTTTGGAGGGGGGGACAAGAAGTGATCCAGACACTAAAATTTCTGGATGGTGGCAGAGGTACCAGATCTAAGCTAGTAATTAAGCTTAGAAGTGTCCATGCAGGTCCCCACATTTGTATCCTAAAGTTCAGAGTGGGGAAGGAACCTTGGCAAGTCCCATAACGGTGAGGAGGGAAGGAGTTTGCATGCACAGCAATGCTGCTCCTCACCTCCACACTGCCTTGCACTGTGTCATGCTTACTGCTAACTGAGATGCCTAGATGTTGTGCAGTGAAATGGTGAGTTATCCCCTGCAATGCTGCAAAGTGGGGTTGGACTGCACCCTGGGCTGATGGATTGAATTCCAACTCCCAGTGGCTTGGCAATGCTGAGGGAATGGCATGAGCAGGAGCTTTATCTCAGAACTGCAGTGGACCTCTGCAGGCCACAAGAAGTTCTTCTATGACAGCCCCAGGCCTCTTAAAGGCACCCTGTCAATTTTAAATTGACTACTTTTCAAAAATTCCAGTTTCTGAGAGCCACAGAGCCCCTCCTCCCTTACTTATGTAGCTGGGAATCATTTGTCTTTGCTCCTGCTGGTAGGGTTGAAGTCTCTAGGATTGAGTCCAGTGGTCATGGCTGAGCTGACTCTCCCTGAGGTGCTGTGAGACGCACAAAGGAAACAAACAGAGCAAAGGGATTCCTTTTTGCCCAGCATCTCTCAGGTCAAGTGCCCCAAGGAGTTGCTAGTAACCAGCCTAGGCTCAAGTATTGGGGTAGCTGTATTAGTCTGTATCCACAAAAACAAGGAGTCTGGTGGCACCTTAAAGTCTAACATTTATTTGGGCATAAGATTTTGTGGGTAAAAATCCCACTTCTTCAGATTCAATTCTTCAGCCTAGGCTCAGCACTTTCATACAATGAGGTTACCATGTAGACTAGACACTGGTCTAAGTGGTGCACTTAATAGAATGAACATTCAAGGAGGAAGGACAGGAACAAACAGGTCTGTTCTATCCCCAGGAGGAAGGGAGAATGGGGCAAAAGAAGACTGGAGGAGGAGAGGGGGGCAACATAGCCTGGTTTGGGCACAAAGCTCAGTATTTCTCCAGGTCTCAGCTACACTTTCCTTCTGAATACTTATTTAGGGTGTTATGCCTGTGGCATTCACAAACCTGGCCCATCTAGCTGTGCAAACAGGTTTCTTGTAATATGCAGGGTGTGTCCGTGGGAGAGGAGGCGTGGGTTAGACTTAGTATCACTGGGACACGTCACAGATGCTCACCAAATGCCACTTCATTCTAAACCAGCTGAAAAGTTTAGGTCAAAGTCCTGCCCAACTGTTGAGGGGGCAGTGAGCCAACACTTGCAGACAGCCAGACCTGGTGCTACCCTTCCAAGAGGAGACAGGGCCTTCCTATGGGAGCAAGGGGATCCAGGCCCACCTACTAGCTTTGGCATTTTGAAATGTAGGTTTTTCATTGTTGTTTTCTTTTAAACTAGCAGTGGCACCCAGGATTCTCACATAGGCCAATGGGTGCATCTTAGCCAACCTTAAGTGCACAGGGCTTGTCAGGTTTAAGGACATGTGAGGAGAGGTGTAGAGGGTGGACTTGTTTGGAAGCTGAGGGAGAAGAGTTGTGAAAGGCGTTAAGGCCCCCGTGGAACAGAATGGTCAGGCTATCCTAGCCCCCATTTCCACAGAAACAGATACTCCTCAGCCCATTGAAAGGGGCCCCTCCCCCAATTGGCAGGAAGTAAATCAGCAGAGAGAGGAAAGCACCACGATGTGGATGGGAACAAAACATTTTGATAGTGATGAAAGCATCCTGTCAGAAGAACACACAGTGTAGCGTCTGTTGGCTGAGGGCTTTGCAGCTCTCCATTTTCCCCACAAGCTCCTGTGTGTCTTCACAGCCCCCTCTATTTCAGGGACTTCCTGCAACTTCACCCTGCTGCCAGGGGCACCATGTGCTCCCAGTTCCTCTGACACCGAGTACTCCATTCTTCATCCTTGCCAGGGATTGTGCATGGGCGCCAGGTCAGGGTTTTCCGTTCTCCCTTCATGCCCCCTCCACCTTAACTTCTGAGGATCGGACAAGCAGCAATGGGCTTAAATTGCAGCAAGGGAGGTTTAGGTTGGACATTAGGAAACACTTCCTAACTGTCAGGGTAGTTAAGTGCTGGAATAAATTGCCTAGGGAGGCTGTGGAATCGCCCTCTTTGGGGATTTTTAAGAACAGGTTGGACAAACACCTGTCAGGGATGGTCTAGATAATACTTAGTCCTGCCTTGAGTGCAGGGGGACTGGACTAAATGACCCCTCAAGGTCCCTTCCAGTTCTATGATCATTTTTTTTTTTCTGTCTGGGAGAAGTTGGTTCAATAGATCTATTATCTCCCAGACAAGGGAGGCAAGGTAAGTCATTCAAAGCTTCAGCATTTTAAACTGGGTCTTGGGGGTTGTGATGCTGGAAGGTGTCACAGCCTGTTATCAACTTGTTCTTTAATCTACTGCCCTCAGAGAGGTGGTTGAAGGTACTGAGTTTGCTAACCAGATGCCAGAGAGTCTGGTTCTCTCCCATTTCCCCTTCCAGCTGTTACCACAGGGTAGAGTTTTACATACTGATGCCTAGAACATTTTGTGGAGTTTTTGAGGGGATGGGCTGCAGTATCCAAAAGCTATCATGTTACAGACAAATGCCAACAAGTTGAAGATAGGACCTCTTGTTCCTCAGCCAACAAAATACAACAAAGAGGAAGTGAGAGAGGCAGGCAGGGATGGCTGCAGGCACCAGCTCAGCAAGCAGGTGCTTGGGGCGGACAAGGGGTAGCATGTCAGGCTCTTTGGTGGCAGGTCCTTCCCCTTGAGAGGGACTGAGGGACCTTCTGCTAATCAGAATTGCAGCTCCCCCCGACACCGCTTGTGGCGGAAAAAACCCTGGAGGCAGAGAACTGAACTAATCACCACAGCAGGACTGCAACCGCTGTATAGTTTCACTCCATTCAGAAGCCAAGCCCCTTGCATGTGGCAGGACTAGTAGCTGCTGCCTGGAGGGGTCAATGCTGGCAGCACTGATAAGTGGGCCAGGACAGGCAGTCACTGAGGAGCAGCCCTGCTGCAGCATCATCTTTCCTGATACGATGCTATGTAACCCAAAGAGACCAGGCAGAGCCCAACACCTCCTTCACACCCCATCAAGGAACCCCCATGGCACAGCTACCATCCCCTAGCAACAGTGACTAGGGTGGGCAGATGTCTCTTCAGAGCTTAGCAAGCCCCACACCTGGCACCCAGGCCTTGCAATTACCACATTCACTTTGGGAAAACACAGTTTCTGGAAGGGTGGAAGCATCAGCAGTTTGTTTCCTCATTGTGCAAACCTGCACCATTTCAACACAGGACTTCTTCCTTTGCTCTGGGTGGACGTGGCCCTAGCCCTAGCTGTTAGGCAGCCCCAAAGCTCAGAGCCTGAGACATCAGCCAGCGCTCATGAGCTGGCTGGCTGCAATTGGTGGAACTGCCCAGGCCTCTGCTTTGCCATTGCTGTAGACACAATGGAACAGAATGAGAGGGGTTTTATTGCCACCTCGCTCCTGGGTGCAGCAAAGCCAATTCTCAGGAGAACACAAGCACAGATAAGGGCCACTTATCTGTACAACCAATGCAGAAGATGCTGCCAACAAACACCCGCACTATTGTTCAGCGGGAGGAGTTGGTCTTCCCTGGTTTGCTTTGTGTTCTCTTTTATTTAATTAAGACAGCTGATTTACAAACAGCCCCTTGGTTTGCTACCACAGTGAGCCCCAGCAGCTAGCCTTGATTGTTTCAAGCTTCCAATTGCTTTAGTGCACGTAGTTGCAGACTTGCTACTATCCCTGTTCTTCAGCTAGAGACAGGCGCAACCTGGGTCAATTGGCAGTCTTGCTCCTGAGGGCAAGACGACTGCCTGCCACCCATAGGCCCAGCAGGCTTAAAAGGGGAGGGAAGTCAAGTCAAGTCACAAAAACAAATTAACACTTATGGTGCCAAGCATCAACCTCTTCAGCAACTGCTTGTTCTGGTTCCCAGGAGTGCGGCACTCCTGTGGGCTTTACCCAGGCCTTCCCTCCAGCCACAGACACTTCTCACGTCTCAACTCATGATACATCTGGCATGGCCATTGCCTTATTTGTTTAAAGCCCCCAGTACATTACAGCACTTTGGAAATCATCAGTGGAATATAGACAGAGCCAGGAATTAAATTGTACAAAATTCCTTAATCCCAGAAGACATTACAGAACCCAAATGAAGTTAATGCAGCAATGAAGCTCCCTGGCACTCCCTTGCAGCAAATCTCACAGGAGTCAAAGAAGGTTTTTTTAATTATAGACCAGAATCAATCATGCAAAACCACAGAGCAAAATGACATGCACACAAGCCCCACTGCACTTCGTGTCCACCCATTGCTATGTCTGATATTCAGCAGGAAGTCTGCACACATGGCTTATAGCTCAGAGCAGTATGGTTACACACTGCGCCAATCTGAGCAAGAACCTACATCCCACCTGGAAACCCCCCTCTGACAACTAGCTACAAGGCAGAGCAGCCATCTCTGCACACATGGACCCCAGGAGAGGTAATGGAGGGGCAGGTCCTAGTCTGCACCCCCATCCCTTCCTGGTTCTGTTTCCACAGGTGTCCTCTCTGCAGGGTCAGGCTCAGGTCATGCGTTCAGGGGCCCCGCTGATGGAGAGTTTGAGGGCTTGAGATTATATTAACACCCCAGGCCGATGAGAGGCGCCTCTGCTTGAGTGAGCATGAGCTCTCCCGTCCTTTGCACTGGCTGGATCCAGAGGATATCACCAGTCCACACAGCATCACTGGAGCACCCATTGCAACAGCTTCAGGGCCATGCCCTGCTGAGTGGCTGATAAGCAACAAAACCACTTTCTTACTATACAACTTTCATCCCACTTCTTCCTTGCTGAGATCCTGTCCTACCAACCCTGATTCTAAAGACTCACAAATTATTAAACAAACTACTTCCACAGGTAGCTGAGGGAGCTGCTGTGCATTAGGAAGTTTGGAATCAGGTGTGAGCCCGGCATTCCTCATTCTGACCTGCCTGGAATCAGAGAAAGGGCTCCAGAGATTCTTTAAATGCAGGGAGAGCCAGGCAAATGGAGTAGTGTGATAAGCTTCTTGGGGTCGGGAGCTTTGGTGGAATCCAGCCTCCACTGACTTTAAGGGGAGTTTTGCCAGATTTCCACCCTTGTCTCTCCTTATCAGCAAAGCACCCAGCACACTGCCACCACTTCATGGCTAACACAGCGTGCACCAGTGTGCGTGTCTGCTCAGGCACAGCCAAAACAGGCACAGGGTAATGATTAGAGCAGGTGTGAGGAGATGATGAATTAATACCTTTGTAAATCGAAACCTGTCTGGGCTCCAAGATACAGGACAGTGGTTGGGAGCTATGGGCCAGGCCCTGAGAACCACTCTCCTTTCCCAGAGAGGGTAGGGGCTCTGCCTTTGGTCCTGCTAGACCTCAGGAAGCTGTATTTACCATGGATAGGGACAGACACTGACTGAACCAGGATTATGCCCAATGGAAAAATCCTCACCAGGCACAAGACCTGGCTGAAGCCTCTTGTGAGAGTCAGGAGGTCTCAGGCAGAAGCAAAAGGTATGTGTATTTTCCTGCTGCCAAAGGACTGCTGAGTTGTGGGGCAATGTGTCAGCCTCACTCTTGAAAACTGAGTGCAGCTGCTACTGCTTTAGCTTAGTCAGCCAATTTGCTCCTTTTGAGCAGCTTAAGAGGAAATCTACAAGCAAGAATTACTGGTTCTGCAGGCTGGAAACAGAATGCAGTCCATGGGACATCACAACAGCAGCACTAGGAACAGAGAAACTCCTCTTGCTTTGTACACTGTCACAGAGTGTGAGGGAGACAAGGCCCTGCACCCCCTGCTTTGTGCGATTCACCATGACTCTCAGCCAGCCAGGAAAGCAGAAGAATTATTTGGACAACAGGAACACAGTCCCAGACAGGTCTTGCAGGCACAGACAGCAGGACCCCCTTTAGTTATGTCCATCTGGGGCATCCGTCTCTCTTTCTAGCCAGCTTCCAAAACTCAAAACCCCCTCCAGCCCCTCCTTCTCTGGGCTTTGTCTCTTTCCCAGGGCCAGAAGGTCACCGATCTTTGTCTCCAACACCTTCAGTTGGCACCTTTGCAGAGGAGGGGCCCAGGCCATCAGTTGCTAGGAGACACAGTGTCAGGCATTTAGGTGCACTAGCCCTTTGCTCTGCAGCCCCATACACCCTTATCACACCACCTAGATACTTAAGAACCGCATAGGGGAACTTGAGGCACCAAGACCATACTCAGAGAAAACATCAAGAACATTCCCAGTTTGTCACATACACCAGGAGTCAAGTGCATTTACTGGGACCAGTTCAACAGAGGCCAGTCCCCAAGCTAGAGACAGAGGAGCAAGGCACCAGCCTTTCACAACTAGGCCAGCCACAGAAAGAGCAATTACGGAGGGAGTGTAACGCTTCCTGGCTGATTTGTGTGGCGCTTTGCTGAATCATCCATATGTTGTACCTTTCCCTGGTCCTGTTGGGATCCTCTTCTCACTCACCTTCTCAGGCTTCCAAAAAAGGGCAAGTTTCCCACCTCTGTGCCATTTAGGATCACACACACTCTAGTCAGTCCCAATCTTTCCAGTGGCTCCAGGCTGCTAATCAGTAGGGTCAGCCATCTCTGGCCTCCCCCACTAAAGCTGCAATCACTATCTAATCCAGGGGTAGGCAACCTATGGCAGGCGTGCTGAAGGCAGCATGCAAGCTGATTTTCAGTGGCACTCACACTGCCCGGGTCCTAGCCACCAGTCCGGGGGCTCTGCATTTTAATTTAATTTTAAATGAAGCTTCTTAAACATTAAAAACCTTACTTTACTTACAATAGTTTAGTTATATATTATAGGTTTATAGAAAGACCTTCTAAAATGTTAAAATGTATTACTCGCATGCAAAACCTTAAATCAGAGTGAATAAATGAAGACTTCTGAAAGGTTGCTGACCCCTGGTCTAATGCAATATCCTCAGGGAGGGTGTGTCAATTTATTGGACAGCATTTGCAGTATTTTTCCATCCCATGCCTTATCCATCCTCATGCTTCGTTTGCCATCTTTGACCATGCTGCACAGTGAGCTGAGGTTTCTAGAGTTAATTTAGAATCCAGCAATGGGTTGGAGTAATTCACACTATTCCTCCAGAGTGCATCACCTTACATTTGTCAACACAGAATTTCATCTCCCTCTGTGTTGCCCATACACCTAGCTTAGATGTGTCCCTCTAGGGTTCATCACAGCCTTTTAGGGAGACTCAAGATTTCTCTCAGCCCAGCCTTAACCAGACTAGAAGACTGAGGACAGGTCAGTGTCAATAGCTAAGCAACGGCCACACCACCCTGCCCTCTGTCCTCACTGTAAGAGTCATGGACACTCTCCAAAGGACCTGGTGCTTCTCCCACTAAGCAGGAAGGACAGTGATCTCAAGCCCTGGTTGCAAACCAGGGTTCTTCCACCACCAGCCTAAATACAAGCAGGAGACTTAGCTTCTGTCCATGCTCTGCCACACTGAACACAGACTGGTCAGTTTGAATCTGAGTATTTTTCACTTGGGGAGGGGAAGAGAAACAAACCAAACAAGCCCCAAGAACTTTCCAGTCTGGAAGGGAACCATCCCACCCTAAGCAGACTGTCCGCTACAGTGGTGGCTCTCAATCTTCCCAGGCTACTGTACCCCTTTCAGTTTTGTCTTGTGTACCGCCAAGTTCCACCTCACTTCAGAACTACTTGCTTACAAAAATCAGACATACAAATACAAAGTGTCTCAGCACACTATTGAAAAATTGCTTACTTTCGCCTGTTTATAATAGTTATAAATCAACTGGAACATAAATATTGTACTTGCATTTCAGTGCATAGTATATATAGCAGCACAAGTTATTGTCTGTATGAAATTTTAGTTTGTGCTGTCTTTGCTAGTGTTTATGTAGCCTATTGTAAAACTAGGCAAATATCTAGATGAGTTGATGTACCCCCAGAAGACCTCTGTGTACCCCGGCTGAGAACCACTGTGCTAGAAGGAACAGATCTGCTGCTGCTCAAGATGTTGCATGTGCTATGGGGAACTGTGGTAGTTCAACTCAAGACCTCCAGCATCTGCTCTCCATCCATTTTCAACCATCTGTGAAACCAAAGTAACTGACCAGAACAAGCCACAAGAGGAAAGGCAAGTCTTGATTTAGTCCTAAGTGGCACACAAGATCTGGTCCAAGAGGTAAATATAGCTGAACCACTTAGCAATAGTGAGCACAATATAATTAAGTTTAACATCCCCGTGGTGGGGAAACCACCACAGTAGCATTTAATTTCAGAAAGGGGAACTACACAAAAATGAGGAAGTTAGTTAAACAGAAATTAAAAGGTACAGTGCCAAAAGTGAAATCCCTGCAAGCTGCATGGAAACTTTTTAAAGACACCACAATAGCTCAAATTACAAAACATAGTAAGAACCAAAAAAGTGCCACCATGGCTAAACAACAAAGTAAAAGAAGCCAGGAGAGGCAAAAAAAGCACCCTTCAAAAGTGGAAGTTAAATCCTAGTGAAGAAAATAGGAGCATAAACTCTGGCAACTGAAGTGTTAAAATATAATTAGGAAGACCAAAAAAAATTTGAAGAACAGATAACCAAAGACTCAAAAATAGCAAAACAAATTTTAAGTACATCAGAAGCAGGAAGCCTACTAAAGGTAAAGAACCAATGGAGTCACTGCATGAACAAGATGCTGAAGGAGCACTCAAGGACAATAAAACCAGTGCAGAGAAACTAAATGAATTCTTTGCATTGATCTTCATGGGCTAAGGATGTGAGGGAGGACTCCCAAACCTGAGCCATTCTTTTTAGGTGACGGAACTGTCCCAGATTGAGGTGTCATTAAGAGGTGTTGGAACAAATTGATAAACAGTAATAAGTCACCAGGACCAGATGGCATCACTCAAGAGTTCTGAAGGAACTCAAATGTGAAATTGCAGAACTGCTAACTGTGGTATAACACCTCTCACTTAAATCAGCTTCTGTACCCATGACTGCAGGATAGCTAATGCGATGCCAATTTTTTAAAAAAGTTCCAGAGGTGATCCCGGTAATTACAGGCCTGTAAGCTTAACTTCAGTACCAGGGAAACCGGTTGAAACAGAATTATCAGAAATATAGATGAACATGATTTGTTGGGAAGAGTCAACATGGTTTTTGTAAAGGGAAATCGTGTCTCATCAATCTACTAGAATTCTTTGAGGGGGTCAACAAGCATGTGGACAAGGGGGATACAGTGTTTATAGTGTACTTAGATTTTCAGAAAGTCTTTGACAAGGTCCCTTACCGAAGGCTCTTAAGCATAGTAAGCTGCCATGGGATAAGAGGGAAGGTCCTCTCATGAATCAGTAACTGGATAAAAAAATAGTGAACAAAGGGTAGGAATAAATGGTCAGTTTTCAGAACAGAGGGGGGTAAATAGTGGTGTCCCCAGGTATCTGTACAGTAGTCCATATATTCATAAATGATCTGGAAAAAGGGTTAAACAGTAAGGTAGCAAAATTTGCAGATAATACAAAACTACTCAAGATAGTTAAGTCCAAAGCAGACTGTGAAGAGGTACAAAAGGATCTCACAAAACCAAGTGACTGGGCAACAAAATGGCAGATGAAATTCAATGTTGATAAATGCAAGATACTGCAGGTTGGAGGGAGGGATGGCTCAGTGGTTTGAGCATTGGCCTGCTAAACCCAGGGTTGTGAGTTCAATCCTTGAGGGGGCCACTTAGGAATCTGGGGAAAAAAATCAGTATTCGGTCCTGCTAGTGAAGGCAGGGGGCTGAACTTGATGACCTTTCAGGGTCCCTTCCAGCTCTATGAGATAGGTATCTCTCCATAATCCCAACTATACATATAAAAGGATGGGGTCTAAATTAGCTGTTAACACTCAAGAAAGATCTTGGAGTTATTGTGCATAGTTCTCTGAAAATATCCACTCAATGAGCAGCAGAGGTCAAAAAAGCTAACAATGTTGGGAATCACTAAGAAAGGGATAGATAAGACAGAAAATATATTGCTTCTATATAAATCCATGGTACAGCCACATCTTGAATACTGCATGCAGATCTGGTTGCCCCATCTCAAAAAAGAAATAATGGAATTGGAAAAGGTTCAGAAATGGACAACAGAAAGGATTAGGGGTATGGAACAGCTTCCATATGAGGAGAGATTAATAAGACTGGGACTTTTCAGCTTGGAAAACAGATGACTAAGGGGGATATGAAAGTGGTCTATACCAGGGGTCAGCAACCTTTCACAAGTGCTGTGCAGAGTCTCTCTTTATTCACTCTAATTTAAGGTTTCACAGCCAGTAATACATTAACATTTTTAGACGATCTTTCCATAAGTCTATAATATATAACTAAACTATTTAAAGTAAACAAGGTTTTAAAAAGCATTTAAGAAACTTCCTTTAAAATTAAATAAAAATACAGAGCACCCTGGACCGGTGGCCAGGACCTAGGCAGTGTGAGTGCCACTGAAAATCAGCTCACATGCCGCCTTCAGCACACGTGCCACAGCTTGCCTATCCTTGATCTATACAATCATGACTGGTGTGGAGAAAGTAAATAAGGAAGCATTATTTACTCCTTCTCATAACACAAGAACTAGTGGTCACCGAATGAAATAGGCAGCAAACTGAAAACAAACAGAAGTACTTCTTCACATGACATATAGTCAACCTGTGGAAAACTTTGCCAGAGGATGTTGTGAAGGCCAAGACTATAACAGGGTTCAAAAAAAGAACTAGATAAATTCATGAGGGAAGGTCCATCAATGGCTATTGGCTACAATGGGCAGGGATAGTGTCTAGCCTTGGTTTGCCAGAAGCTGGGAATGGGTGACAGGGAATGGATCACTTGATGATTCTCTGTTCTGTTCATTCCCTCTGGGGCACCTAGCATTGGCCACTGTTGGAAGACAGGATACTGGGCTAGATGGACCTTTGGTCTGACCCAGTATGGCCATTCAGAGAAGGTTCAGAGAAAAGGGCACCTACCAGCTCACTTCCATCAATGGAGGAAGTCAGTGGCACAGCTAGGATGAGAATGCAGGGACTCTGACTGCCAGCTCAGTGTCATAGGCACTGCACTATGCCAACTGGTTTCTACAACCCAGCACCTCAAGAGACCCACCCTGCTCCCAGAAGTTGGTTCTCTCCCCCTTGAGTGTTTTAACCCCCCATCCCCCACCTGCAGCCTACTGACCCTCTGAGGCTGCCACTCCAGCAGATACACACTCACCCCTAGCTTGTGGCAGGGGGTGCAGTTTTGCTTTCCTGAGGCTGAGCAGATGGGGTGTGAGGTTGTATCTTTTAGTGGACCAACTTCTGTTGGACAGAGACAATCATTTGAGCTTAAACAACTTTAGGCCTGCAACTGTTCCTTCTGAGAGACCGAGCAGTCATTCAGCTGCATCATGGCTCATTGTGATGCAAACAGCCAAGCCAGCAGACATCCATATTACACTGGTTTGCACACTCAGCAGCAGCAGAGTTTGAAAAGCCAGGCTCCTGGGAGACTGGAATCTCCGCTGCATAGAAATCACATGCCCAGGGGACTGAGTTCAGACTAGCACCCAGCATCTGACCAAGGGACCCATTTACTCAGGTTCAAAATGGTCAGGGAAGACTCAGCCACTCGCTCCTTGGGCCAGCAGCAGTCCTGAGCCAGGCATGGGAATAGCACCCCCTGGTGGCTCTCTAGTGAGCAGCAGGCCAGTTCTGCCTCAGGAAAGGGACAGGGAATAGTTAAGCAGATGCATTAACCAACCATGAATAGTCTCTACTTGCCAAGATGGAGGCTTCCTGGGTGAGGAAGGGAAGTTGGTTGGTCCCCGCTCAATAGCTGATGCCTCTGGGGGGGTAACAGCATCTCGATTCTGACTAGGGACCTCACCTGCTCTGTGCTCTCAGGAAGAGCATTTGGGCATCACTGTGGAAAGTTCAGCAGAACCATTTGCACAATGCCCCAGAGTGATCACAGGAAGAGGACTGCAGGGTGCAATACTCACAAAAACAGAACCTCACCAAACCTCTCCATGGTGTGCACATACAGACACGTCACATAAAAATGCACAACTCGCAGGCACTCAGCTATCGCAGGGGTGGTGATACAAGGACTTACATGGAATAGAAATAGAATTCTCATGTCTAAACTGATGGGTACCTTCACCTTAGTGTCACAGCCAACATGCCCTCCCCTCAAAAAAAAATCTAGCAGAACTCTGTGCCCAGAGTTTGGACAGACTGTCACAGGAGACACTAAAATTGCATCAGACAGGATTTCACCCTGCACCAACTGCCTACAGACAGTTTGTTCTGTAAGAACCAGCTATGGGTGGGTTTATTGCACTGGTGCTGGCTACCATAACTGACATCAGGCCGATTTCAGTACTGCAGTAACCCTCTGCACTACTGGCAAATTAGTCAGGGCTCACCACCCAGCAGGGATGGCACCTCATCCAGCAGGACCAGGAAGCAGCCTGAGTGAGCAGGGGAAACTAAGACAGCCAGAGCAATAGAGCTGGACCTGCACCCCAGCTTGCCACACAGTAAAAGCTCATGGAGACACGTCCTTGGTGCTCAAGGTTGCCACATGAACACCACAGAGCACTTGAGAAGATGAAGGGTAGAAAAGGGGGTGGCTCTGTCACAGGTAAGTTAATTCCCCCTGCATCTTCTCCCCATCACAATCTTTGATTAAGGTAGCTATGCTGCTCCACAAATCTCAACAAACTCCCATTGCATTGCTCCAAGCTCCTGGCCCTCACCTTCAAGGTGCTGTGCACTTAGCTCTGGCTAGTCAGTATGTGTCCTCCTGCATCCCAGGCACTCGAGTCCCACCAGATTTCTTCACACCTCCCACGAGCTCGCTTCTTCACTGTTCCTTGCCCCAATGCACTTTGCTATGACACTTGCATCCAGTTCTTAGCTATCTAATTCCTTGATGCACAGGCTTCCTCCTCTTGGTTGCCTGGAAAGCACCGTGTATGAGCATAGTCCCATATAAACACACCATTGCTCCCCAACACTGCTGCCTTAGTGGAGGCCACAGGAAAGGCAGGAGCTGATTGCAAGGGACAGGTTTTCTTTACATACAAACCTTTGCAATAGCAGTGAAGGGGACAGTGTTATTAAGGGAGAAACTGCACAGTCCTAGGGAAGCAACTTCCCCATCTTTGTTCCCACCACCTCCAAAGATCATTGCAGGGAAAGCCCTTCCCAGCACTTGCTGGTGTACAAGGAATTAGTGAACTTGGGACCCTAGGCTGTCCCTCTCACAGGCCACTTACCTTCTGGAGACCTGGAAGAAGAGTAAGAGGATTCAAAGGGACAGCGCAGGGTCAGTTTGAAGATTTTATTTAACTTTCATAAAAGGGGAAAGCAGATGATTCCAAATCTGTTAATCTGGGTCTAAGATTTACAGACAAAATGCACCAAATCAAATTAACAAAAATCTCTCTCTAAAGGGCAGGGGGAGAGGAAGAGTTGGGGCAGAAGATGTAGCTACAGGAAAACCACACACACTTGGTCCCAGTTTGGTACAACATCAGTGTTATCAAAGCAACCAGAGAAGATGGCTGCAGAGCTGGAACATGCTTGTCCAGTAGCCAGAGGGTCCTGGAGAGTTCCTGCCCTCCGCCTACCATGCCAGTGTGGGTGTCAGGGATGCCAGGCTGCAGTGCTGTGAGGATGCAAGGGGAAGAGGAACTGCTCTGGAGACATGGAGTCTACTTGTCAAGGCAATAAATACTGACAGGCCAGGCACAAGATTTCAAAGGCAGAATTGATACATAAGGCATTAACTGCTCTTGAATATTTGTCCATTGCAAGCTCTTTGTTCTGACCAGGTTGTGAAAGCAGCTGCAGAACTGGACTGATTATCCCCCAGCCGAAAACCAAACCAAGAGATGGGGCAGGAGCTGCCCTGGCATTTCAGTGCTTTACAGCCAAAAAATGGCTGTAATAAATGAAATAATTCGGAGGTGACAGCAGCACTCATGACTCCTGTACCCACCGCAGGAAAGATGCTGGGGCAGACACAGGAAGGCACTGGGCTGTTGAGAGATCTACACTAACAGGGCCAACACCTCCGTAGCAGAAAGTGGGAGAGTTCTGCCAGTACGGCTTTCTCTGGACATCCCCAAGGATGGCTCTGTGTGGGCTGGGAGCAGCACAGGATGCCACAAGCCTCCTCCTCTCAGGGCAGCAGGCTCAGGAGAATGGGCCAGCAGCAAAGTTAGTTGTGACTCACTTCTAATAAACCAATTCAATGAGAGTGACTGAGATGAGAGAGCAGCATGCTAACAAACCTATGGGGTGGGAGCTAACAAGGTCAGGGCCCCTTCCTAGAGGATGCATGTTACACACATTAAGGCATCATGGTTACAGGAAACAGCCACAAATGAAGCTGCCAGCCAGCGTTCAAGACACTGGCTGGAGGGGCGGGGCGGGGCAGGCCACAGACATGATTTTAGCCTACAGAAAGGTTCAGCGACTGCCTGGCATCACAATTCCTTAGCCACCCAAAATGAGGCACCACCCTATGAGCAGAAGCACTAGGAAAAGCCCCCTGTGTGGGGAGCAGCTTGGAGAGTCCCTCTTCTTCAGCACCTGCCTGTGGTTTATTCCAATGAAGAAACGTCAGATGCAGCAACGGGAGAAGACCCTGACCAGGGCCCTGGGAGGGCAAGAAGCACTCCCACTTCTGTGTGTGGTGGAGAGGCCTAGGGGACAGATGCCCCTGAGGCAGGCGGCTGGAGGTCAGATGCAGACAGCATGGTTTGGTCAGCTCCGTTCAGTGATTCTCTGGGGGGAGAGAGGGGGAGGGTTACTGAGCTGAGAGCTCTTCTTAAGAAATGGGAGGAGAAGGTGAGGTTCCAATGTCAGCACTTTGATACAGGGTGGGATTTCTACTGTAGCCATTGCCTGGCTAACTCTCTCTCTGGGGACTGGCCTGTGGAGGGGCTACTCCTTCCACTCCTTCTTGATGGTCAGGTTCCACTCCCAGGACAGATGGTCAGTCTTATCATCATCTGTGAATTTGGATTTGATGTTGTAGCTGCCCCGGGCCAGCATACCCTTGGGGGCTTCCTCCATAGGGGTCAGGAACTCGTATTCCTCTGCTCGAGGCCCATAGCTCCCAACCATGTAGTCAGTCTTGTCAACTGAAAAGAGACAGGAGTGGGAGTGGAAAAGAATGAGCCTCCCCAGAGCTGATGCTGAACTGCATGAACAGATTCTAGCCCCTCCTGACTACCGTGCCATCTCCCCACAGAAGGCACACAGTTGGGCTCAGAGCTAGAGAATTCAGACACTCCATGCTAGCTGAGCTCCTTCCACATGGGGATGGACACCTGCCCACCCAGTGCGGCAGGCCAAGCAACAGGAAGAGAAGAACCCGCTATTTGTTCAGTGCTAAGTTTTGCTTCATTTGAGGCCGATCGGCTCAAATGCAGCCAGAGCCATTGACATCATCCAGGCCCTTGCACTGCAGCAGAGCCTGAAAGAGGTTTCCCACAGCCAGTGCTGAGCCAAAGGCGCACATGAGCAGCGGTTCTCAACTGGGCGTCCCCAAACCCTTTCAGGGGGGTGCGGAGCCCTCCGGTGAAACCCAGTGCCCTGATCCCCAGCACTGAAGCCAGGAGTGGCATGGGGCTGAAGCTGGGAGCCACACTGGGACCCTCCCAACTCGCACCAAGCTACTTCCCTCACTTCGCACAACCCCTAACTACCCTGTCTGCACACAGTCCCTAGCTGCCCCATCCTGGCACCCTGAGCTACTCCTCTCACTTTGCACAGCCCCTAGCTACCCCCTACCTGCACCCTGGGCAGTTTTCAAACTTTTTGAACTGAGTACCCCCTCTGAGTTATATTTTTGATTGCATCTCCCCACAGCCCAGACAGGCTGGGTGGCCTCCTGAGTGAGTCAAGGGGTGGAGGTGGTGCTGCCTCCCTGGACCCTGCTGTGCAGAGCTGGCTTGAACCCCGCCAGCCCTTGCCCCCTACCCCCCCAAATAGAAGTAAAACTATGCCTATGCCCAAGGGTCCACCACTGGCCCAGACCCCCACACTCGCCCTCAAGGCCCTGGCGTTTTTATAGCATGTTGAGGGGGGCCTCAGCAAGAAAAAGGTTGCAACTCCTCTGTTCTAAAAGTAAAGAGTCTCCTCCCACCATGCCAGAGCCAGCTGGAGAGTGGGGGTGGCACATACATCTCACTGCACTGGGCCTGGCTGGGAGACCCCACCCTTGCAAAGCAATGTCTGGGACAATGGGAGCACTTACTTTTCACTCCTTTCCTGAACGTGTGCTGAATGTACTTCAGCCCCGACACGATCTCCTTGTTCACCTGTAGAGATAAACAAGACTTCACAGCAGAGCGGCCATCGCCCTCCCCATATCTGGGGAAGAGCAGGGGCTTGTCTCTCAATACATCCCTTGGGATTGGTGACCTCCCTCTTTCAGACAGGCTTGGGTCAGTGACGCTCAAAAGTTCTTACCTGGAAGGAGATTTTTATCCGATACTCCACACCCTCCTTCAGCACAAATGACTGCTTCTTGTAGCTTTCCAGGTTACCTACAGAGAAGGGAGAAGTTTGCTCAGACTCCCTAGGGACTGTGCTGTGGGATGCATTTGGGGTGGGCCTTGTACCGGAAACTGTAGCTATTGGAATATAAATGAGGGTGACGTTACAGGCAGAGGACGCATCCCTTCCTTCATGTCAGGGTCCTCCTTTGCCCCAGCCTCTGCATTAAAGCCTTTGGTTTCCACAGAAGACTGCAAAGCCCAACAGGGGAGAGCATCCCAGGCGCTCTTCTCCCAGGAAGGACGAGAATGTGATTTACTCATGGGTGTCCCCGTTTAGAGATCTCACCACCTCGCACCCACCCACACTGGAAGCTACCACCATTTCTAAGTTAGGCCATGCAAGCCCTAAGGAATCCACCTATCCACACCAGAGGATATGGCTCAGTTTCAGAATGACTTGTTCTTTTAATGAGACTCAACACCAAGCTCCTCTTCCCAGAATCAGCAGGAAGAAATGTGATCCTCAAACAGAGAACCTGGAGACCTGGCTCTGACATTAAAAAACTGGTATACCAGTGGGACCGCCAGTCCCATTATCAGAAAGCTACTGGTTATGCTGTAATTCCAGCCTCACGCCACTAGAGGAGGCTGGTGCAACATTCCCCATGGATTAGAATCCAGGGAAGCATTTCATTCAACAGCTTATTTTGGGGCAGTATTTTTAAGAGTTCTGGCAACAGTAACTTGTTTGTGGAGCAATTTGGAATACTTCATTTAGCCTAGGGCTCAGTCCTGCACCCCCCTGGCCTGGAGCAGAGTTTGGTAGGAGGAGTGAGGCGTTATGGCAGGATTAGGGCCATGGGTTTCCTAACTTCAGGAAAGCAGGTTTCAGAGGGGTAGCTGTGTTAGTCTGCATCAGCAAAAACAAGGAGTCCTTGTGGCAACTTAGAGACTAACATTTATTTGGGCATAAGCTTTCGTGAGCTAGAACCCACTTCATCAGATGCATGAAATGAAAAATACAGGAGCAGGTATAAATACATGAAAGCACAGGAGTTGCTTTACCAAGTATGAGGTCAGTCTAATGAGATAAATCAATTTACAGCAGGATACCAAGGGAGGAAAAATAACTTTTGAAGTGGTGAGAGTGGCCCATTACAGAAAGTTGACAAGAAGGTGTGAGTAACTGTAGGGAGAAATTAGTATTGGGAAAATTAGGTTTAAATTTTGTAATGACCCAGCCACTCCCAGTCTTTATTCAGGCCTAATCTGATGGTGTCCAGTTTGCAAATTAATTCCAGTTCTGCAGCTTGACATTGGAGTCTGTTTATGAAGTTTTTTTGTTGAAGAATTGCCACTTTTAGCCCGTGCTTGCCAAGTGGCTCCTGGGCTCCTTCAGCTGGTAACATCTAATGTGCACAACCAACAGGAGTCCTAAAGGTACTGTGCTAGGGGCCCTTCACACTGCAGTTCAGGTACAGGAAGCAGAGAGGCTGCAGTACTGTCCATCAGGCTGGAAGCCCCAAACTCACAGGAGGAGCCTGGCCCCCTGCAAGTTATATTTGGAAATAAACATTTCATCAGGTCACTTCTACCTCTGGGCTCCAGGTCAGAATGGACAGTGGACCTGGCCTGGCCCCCCACCAGAGCTCCTGATTGTCTGCACTGAACTAGCCTAGGTCTGTCTCCCGTGGAAGATACACCGCAGTGCCCATCTCCTGCTTACCTGTCAGGTCCAGCTCCAGAGGCCCAGGGGCAGTGGCACAGACCAGTGTCAGTTTGGTCACCACCACATTAGGAGTACTGGGATCTAAGACAAAGAAGAGGCTGTTAGACAAGTCTTAAAAGTGCTAATGACATCCCCGCCCCAGGTCCCAACCCATATACATCCTCTTTCCTTTCACTCAGTTCCTGGAAACACAAAGGAGCAGATAAGAACTAGAAAGAATGGGCCTGCCTGGAGCAGAGATCCAGGGTTCCCCTTGTTTTATACCCAGGGAGGAAAGATGTTACTTCTGAATGAAAGGTTCTGAGACATCCCAGAAGATATTAACTCACAAGCTTTAGTCAAAGAACCAATGACTGACTTAAGCTAGCCAGGTAAAGACTGGCAGACCAGACAGCTCACAGTGCCCTCGTTGGAGGGTTACTCACAACCTCGAGTTAAAGCTGGGCTTTCTGCAGCATGTATGAAGAGATCTAGGAGGAGGGTGGGAGGTTCTTAGTATCTGCCTGAAGCAGTTAGAGGTAAAGTGGTCTTGGCTGTTATAGCTGTTTGCTACAACTTTAATGTCTGCACAGATAGAACCACATGCTCTGAGATAACACCAGAACTCACCAGTAGCTACGCTGACAGATCCCAGCAGAGCCTCCTTGTATTTCCGTAGACTCTCATCATCTTTGTCCAGCTCCTGGATCTCTTGGATGCTTTTCTGGGCAGGTGGTTTATAGTTGACTGAGTGTTCATCTTCCTCATTCTCTGCTGCAATCTGGGCTAGCTGCTCTGCGGTCGGCTCCTGCTCTGCCATCTTTACACACGTGAGTTACACCTAGGAGGGGAGAGTGGGAAATGGGATCAGTGGCCTGATGCAGCTGCTTCCTGCACAAGAGGCCATTCTGCTGAGAAGTCCTCAGGGTTCTTCAATAGACACCTCATTCCTTCCTCAGCCAAAGCAGGGCTCCCCACAGATAGCTGGCCAGTAACTCCAGCTTTCGGAGGGCTCAGTTCAATGCACTCTTGTTCCCAAATGCCTGTGGGAGGTTTTGCTAGCTGTCTCAGGGGAATGAATTGGGCAGGACATTCCCAGAACACCTAGCTCCCTGCAGCATGTGCCCTCTTACGAGGGCCTGAGTTAGAGTTTGGCAAGCAAGTGCAGAATCTTTGGTTAACCCATGGAGTCCCAACTGCACCAGGGGGTGGGGAGACTTCAATCTCTGCATATTGTTTGTTAAATTGCTAGCACAACAGATAGCCTTTCAAGAAGTGTGATTAGATAAACCTTCTACCCACAGGAACAGCTGAGTGGAGAAACCCAAAGCGTAGATCTAGGCCTTTGTTACATTCTGCTTCCCTACAGCACTCAAGTCTATCTAAGAAGAGATGTCTGCTCCGTTGTTGGCCCAAGTCCCAGAGGCCTCAGCGATGATCAACAGGCCTGTAGCTCAAAATGCAACTGGATCAGTCTGTTCTAAAAAGGGGCACTGGCTGCCCCCAAATTGCGAGGAAAGGCACCTGCCTTGGCCAGTCTCACACTCAGTCCTTTCCAAAGGCCTGAGCCAAGGCAAGGCCAGTGAAAAGCAGCAGCTATCGGATTAACAGCATTTGTACTAACTTGGCTCAATGGTGCAAGTCTCCAGCCACTTTCTGAACAGGCAGTAAGAAGCAGTGTGTGGAGTAGCCATCGTTAAGGGTGAAGCACCATTCCCATTATAAAAACCATTCACAACTCCCACCCCACAATCCCCCACTCAAGCTTCACGGGCCACATAATCCAAGGCGAGTTTTCCTCAAAAATATCAGAAGAGTTTAAAGTTAATGGTGAAGACTTTGAAAACCCATGACTGTTTGAAGCTTCCTTGTAGTGGGCACCCCAACTGCAAACACTCCAGAAGTATCACACTTTACAAACAAGCAGTGAAAGGATCCAGACATTTCCCCACCTTTTAGCCTAGTCTACACTTAAAAATTAGATCAGCCTAGCTACATTATTCAGGCCGCAAAAAATGCTGTTCCCTGTGCAATGTGGTTAAGATCAACCTAACCCTCAGTGTAGACTCAGCTAGGTCAACCTAGCCACCACCTCTTGACGAGGTTGGTTAAATACATCAATGGAAAAACCCCTTCTGTCAACGTAGGAAGCATTTATATTACAGGACTACTGCACCACCATAGCTGTACTGCTGTGGTGCAGACATACCCTAAATCAGTGGTTCTCAAACTTTTGTACTGATGACCCCTTTCACACAGCAAACTTCTAAGTGAGATCCCACCCCCCCCTTATAAATTAAACACTTAATATATTTCACACCATTATAAACGTTGGATGCAAAGCGGGGCTTGGGGCAGAAGCTGACACCTTGTGACCCCCTGAGGGGTCCCGACCCCCAGTTTGAGAACCCCTGCCCTAAATTCTTCATTACTCCCTATCATCCTACATGACTTGCCATCATTCTTCATTTTGCCTCCTAAAATTTTGCATATATAGATGCAGATGTCAAAATGGGTAAGAATTATAAAATCCTGTTCACGATTCAAGGGAGCCATTTCCAATATATTGCATCAAATACTCCAGGATCAATCAAGTTATATACAACCTTGTAAGGACTACATAGACTTACATAAACCTACAACACCTCGACAAAGATACCCAGTGGCTGGAGGTTGAAGCTAGACAAATGCAGGTGAGACACAGAACACAATGTAACACTGAAGGAATTAGCCACTGGGAAAACTCAGCTAGAGATGAAGATTCTTACTCATTCAAAGTCTTAAAATCAATATTTGATTTTAATTTTTTGAAAGAGATATGCTATAGTTCAAACAAGTTCTGAGTTTGATACAGAAATTACTGCGTGAGATTCTCTGGTCTGTGTCAGGCACGATCATCATAATGGTCCCTTCAGATCTTAAAAATTTATGAACCTTCTAATCAACATATTTCATAACCGAAGATCAATTATTCCATTTCTACTCCCCCAATAGATCACCTCAAGGAAAAAGCTCCCAGAACTGCGATTATACATCAGTTAGTTTCTTCTACTACACATCTGATACACGAGAGTGACAAAAGCATATATTGCATTCTAGAAAGACATGTCAATGTCAGGTGAGAGTCAGGTGGAGAGTAGGGGCTCAGCTAGACCCATTCATTTCCAGACTCCTTTGGGAGGAAGTTTTGGTAAGGGAAGCGTGTGGGGGTGCTAGATGGACTCCAGTGAAACATTCAACCAGAATGTTAACTGCACTTATTTTATTTAAGTCTTGTTTGGGAATAAGACCGAGGAACCAGTTCGGCTCCATTTGTGATGTTCTCAGCCACCTCCTGAATCTCTCTGCTACATGAGAAGCAGCCCCAGCAGGACCATCAAAATAAACAAGAGAAAGTTCCAGCTGCCAGGGCTCTCAGGTCCAAGTATAGCTGCTTACATGGCCTGAAAATTAACCGAAGAGCCTAGAAACCCAAGCATGGCACAAACACAGAATCTCCACCTGGGAACAGAGCTGTGCATTTCTGAAGAGCTGGCCAAAGCTCCCAGGAACTAGCTTTTTGGGGTGGCAGTTTCAGTGTGCTCTCAGATAGCACACTAGGGTGCTCACTCAACACTTCCAGACTTGAGGTGGAGATTTTCTGCCTGCTCCAGCTAGCCACAGGAAAGCAAACAATCAAGAATGGAGCAGCTTCCTCTAGTGAGGATGGAGTTGCTTAGCTAGCATCTTGACAGGGTGTCCGTGATGCCTTTGGTATTGAGAAAGCCCAACAAAAAAGCCTCAGGATCACATCACAAGGCAAGGAGAGAACACCCAAAGCATTCAGGATTATTCTTACAGATTTTCTAACTCAGAGATGGATGGAAAGCGGGTGGCTCTTGGGCATGAACAAGGAAACTTTCCATAGCCAGTCTGCACTTAATATTCCACAATCGGCAGCATTGACCCAGCCTCTGAGCAGATGTTTCTGCTGCCACAGCACCATTGTAGAGAGCCTCTTCAGGCTAGATGATCTACTGGTCCCTTCTGGCCTTAATCTACAAATTCGGTGGGAAGATGTCTGATCTCTGGAATATCACCTTTCACCTGTTCCCCTGTACTGAGCCCAATAATATGTTTGGCTAATGCATCTTTTAAAAAGGCATCCATCCAAGTCTTCATCTGAAGACCAGAGATGAAATCCACCACTTCCATTGGTTAACCTTCCAATAGTTAATCAACCTCATTCTTAAGAAGCTGCCTTATTTCTAATTCTAAGTTTGTCTGGCTTCAGTTTCCAGCAATTGGTTCTTGTTCTGCCTTTCTCTGCTAGATTAAAGAGACCTTTAGTAGCGGGTATTTTCTCTCCATCGAGATATTTACACACCACATTTTTCTGGATTAGTTAAGAAGATTGGTCTCACTCTAAGGCATTTTCTCCACCCCTCACATTGTTTGTGGCTCCTTTCTGCACCCTCCGCAGTTTTTCAAAATCCTTTTAAAAAATATTGACCCCAGAACCACACACACTAGAATCAGTCTCAGAGGTAAAAACCACCTCCTCATTCCGACTCACTACTCTTGGTTTAGACAAACAAGGGTTACATTAGCTCTTTGCTGCAGCATCACACTGAGAGCTTGTCCGCTCTGACCCCTAAATCCTTTTCAGAGTCAGTGCTTTCCAAGATATAGTAACCAATTTTATAAGTATGACCTACATTTTTTATTTCTAGATGTCTGACCTTTTATTTGGTGTATTGATGAATTTTCTTTGAATGGGCCCAGCTTATCAACTGATCCACATCAGTGGCTCTCAACCTTTCAGACTACTATACCCCTTTCAGGAGTCTGATTTGTCTTACATAACCCCCAAGTTTCACACCACTTAAAAACTACTTGCTTACAAAATCAGTCAAAAATACAGAAGTGTCATAGCCCACTACTACTGAAAAATTGCTTTCTTTTTGATGTTTACCATAGAATTATAAATTAATTGGAACATAAATATTGTACCTGCACTTCAGTGTGTAGTATATAGAACACCATAAACTAGTCATTGTATGAAATTCTGGTTTGTGCTGACTTCGCTAGAGCTTTTTATGTAGCCTGCTGTAAAACTAGGCAACTATCTAGATGAGTTTAGTACCCCCTGGAAGACCTGTGCGTACCCCCCGGTTGAGAACCACTGATCTAGATCAAGCCATAGGACTGCCCTTTCCCCAATTACCATTCCACCACAAGTTTTTATCAACAATGATTTTATACTTACTTCGGGATCCTTTATAAAAATATTGAAGAGCATCACACCTAGAACTGATCCCCGCTGAACACTAGAAATACTCTCACTTAATGATGCCCCACTGACAGCTACTTCTCATGATCTCTGTTAGCCATTTAACATGTGCTTCACTCATGCTGTCTAGTTCTCACACTTTACAAAAGTCTATTACACCTACAAAGTTACCTTTATCAACTAACTTAGTTTCATCAACAACTAAATCAGGTTTGACAAGAGCTATTAACAAGAGACTAGGGAGAGGCAAAGTCTGCCAATACCTGCCATTGAGACGCACTGCGGAACTGCAGGGGGAGAGTCTCCTGTTTCTCCTGGGTGGATGATGCAGTCATTTGCTCCCAAACTCCAACTATTCCCCTCACGCCAGAGGAAGGGAAGCCTCCACTTTGAGTTGTCATAATTAATCACTAATTAAACCTCAAGTCAGAGCAAAGGGACCCTGGAGGAGGCCAAGCTATCCAAAGGCAGAACTCGAATCCACAAGTGACCTCCCCTGCAGACACTTGTTAAAGAGGCCCAGTTAGAGTGCCTCTCTAAGGCCACTACCTGCACTCTGGCCAGTGCTGGACACTGGAAAGTTGTCAGAATTTCAATGCAAAACACAGCAGACCAGCACAGTGCTAATGCAGCTCCTCCCAGTCCTGCACTCTGCTCCGGAAGCTGGCTTGGCTCTGCATGGGTGTGTCTGCATGCTTTGGACATTACCGAAGAGCTGCTGCCGCCACCAGCAGCAGCAGTCTTGCATTGGTCAGAGCAGGAAACCAGTTTGACAGGCCTCTGTCTGCACCCCAAGCATGGCGCTGTGTCCCATTTGCTCACCCCTCAACAAAGCAGCTGGGGTATCTGTGTTTTCCCCTCCCCTAGCAGCACCTAATCTCCATCAGCAGGGCCAGCTCCAGCTTTTTTGCCTCCCCAAGCAGCCGAAAAAAACCCCCACCCTGATTTAACAGCCCCTGAAGAGCTGCCAAAAAGGAAGAGAGAGTGAAGGACTCACCGCCGAAGACTAAAGCGGAGCGCTTGAGCTGCCACCGAAGACCCGGACATGCTGCCCCTTTCTAATGGCTGCCCCAGGCACCTGCTTCCTTTGCTGGTGCCTGGAGCTGGCCCTATCCATCAGTCTCATCTTCCCAAGCATCCAGCCCCCAAAACAGACATTTTGAATAAGCATCCTGCCTTAAGGGGGACAGAGGTGATGCTCTGCTAATCATCACCTGTAACTGAACTCATTACAGAATTAGACCCATTGGCATGGATGGACGCAGAGAGCCTGGATGAATACTTTAAGGACCATTGAAGTCCCCCATTAGCCACACAGGAACCAGCCCTTTCCCTGCCTCTCACACTGACAAACTAGAGAATTTCTAAGGCCAGGAAAAGCTGCTGCACATAATAGCTGGGAAAAGCTAATCCCAGCCCGCCAGTCACCTGGGAGGTCAGGGCTGTTACACCCAGCAGCTCAGGACAGGGCTCATCTCTCCTCAGAAGAAATGGACAAGAGTAATGCTGTTGCAGTTTCTTCAGCAAGGCCCCCAGGCAGAGCTAAGAACAGTAACATCATAAATCAGAAGCCACACAATGCATCAGAGCTCTTGGGAGGGGAGGCCTGTGAGACCTGTGTGTGGATAGAGGGACGCAGAAGTACACTGAAAAGCACATGCCTGAGGTCACAGTCCCTCCTCTGTTTCTTCAGGAAAGGCACCAAGCCAGAAAGAAGGAGGCTTCCAGGCACACAAAGCTTTTCCCAAGGCCCCTGACCTCTTCCTTTGGGCTTCAGAGAGAAGCCATTTACCACAGTTCAGGGTTAGGAGGATAGTGGGGGCCTTAGGGTAACAGGCACTTTGCTGTTCATTTCCAGGTGCCCCCTGCTGGGTGACATTGCTAGACAAACCAAAATCAAGGAATCAGTTGCAACTGAACTTCCCAGAGCCACCCTATGGCTTGTGCTCACGAGTCCCATACCATCAGGAGCACAGGCCTAAAATGTTTAGCAGGCACAAGACCGCCTGCAGAAGAGGCAGCCCCCCCGCCACATCTTAATTCCTTCTTCTAAGGACATTAGTCATTTTACTGGCTAAGTGGCGCTAATGTCCTGATGTGATAATTGATAGTGTGTGACAGATCACAGGTCAAACCACAGGCATTGCAGGGAAACTCCCTTCTCAGGCACCTCCAGATCCTAGCTGCCTAAGAAATGCTCACTGTTAGAAGGTTCTGTCCTACAGATGCTGTAATGGACCTAAAACATAACCACTGCCTAACATGGACTGTCATTTTCTTCCTGGTCTTAGAATCCTTCTGATCGTTGTCATTGTCCTGAACACTGGATTCCCTCCCACTAGCCTAGCATCTCATCTCTGATCACCTTCCTTTGGACTTCCCCAAATTGCAGTTTTCAACTGCAAGTTTAAACCAGAAAGATATTTAACTACAGATAGACCACCATTTACCATGACAATAGGTTTCTGAGTGGTAGCCTGTTAGTCTGTATCAGCAAAAAGAACGAGGAGTACTTGTGGCACCTTATGATACCCAAGATCTGCAGTAAGGAAGAACCTCAAGCCACTTTTGGCAGGATCTTCCAGAGTATTGTCACCAAACTTGATCTGTAACACAGCTAAAGAGCCTCCAGGCTCCTGAGAGAGTCCGACTATCTAGAACAGGATAATACGTGCCTGTTGCTGGCTAAAGCCACTTCTGAGTGGGAAGAGAACTCCCAGACTCTACTGCTTCTGGAACAGTCAGGTTCTAGCCTGTCTTGCTCCAAGCAATGATGCAGCTGCATAAGGCTCCAGATGCACCTCATGCTATCCAGAACCTTGGAGATCGCAAAAGAGGAACTAATGCTTGTGAGAAATTGGAACAGGCTGAATCACTTCCCAGCAGAGGGAACTCTTACGGTCTTTGTCTGTCTATCCAAGAGCCCTGCTGTTTCAAAACTTACAAACTGTTAGTTCCTCCAAGGTTAAGCAGGCAGGACATGAGCACTAGAAAGAGACCCAGGCTCCTAAGAAACTGCAACCTGGCTAGTTACAGCCTGATTAATGATGTAGCAACAGAGAAGCTAGCAGTATTGCAAGGAAGGACATCAGCCTCTGCTACCCAAGAAATTTGCTGGTAAGAAGACATGCCCCAGTTTCTGCCTTTTACACGAACAATCCCCAGAACAGAGACCTCTACAGAGCAACTAACACTACATGCTCTACATTAGAAGCATGTAGTGTGGCCGCATCCCCAGTCAAAGCCCTTAGACACTGCTAGAATACAAATAAGTAATAACTGAGTTTGACAGAAGGTCCCTTCAAGCAAGCTACAATTCTGGTTGGCCTGGGGGGTAAATGTGTTATGCTCAGTGAGGGAGACTGGGGGTCAAAGGTGAGTTTAGGCTCATCACCATGCTATCCCATGGTGGCAGCAGCATGGATGGGTGTGTCACCTGGCAAAGAGAGCAGATGAGGACTGACTAATCACACCAGCAAGCAGGTTGACAGGACATTTCACATAAATTGCTCCCAAGCCCATACCCACAAGAATTCAGAAGAAAGGGAAAGTTAGAGGCTGATCATCCCACAGGGAAAGCCCCTCTGATGCCCTGGCACAAAGTTACTGCAGAATTCCAACTGTCAGGATTCCCAGCTTATCTGGAGGCTTTAGGTCCACCCACTGGCCAGTCATCAGTAATAATGAAAGGAATCCACAAAGGTCCTGCATCCCTCAGGCATGCTGCAGTTCGGATCCAAGAGTCAAAGAAGCTTCTGACCACCAGAAGTTGGACTGAACTACAGGGTTTGGATCACTCACTAGATTGCTCCCTCTGAAGCTTTACTCCCTCTGAAGCATCTGAGACTAGTCACTGTTGGAAGACAGGATATTAAGGTAAATGGACCATTGGTCTAACCCAATATGGCCATTCTTATGATCTCTTTGCAGATGACCCAGCTTGGGGCTGGAGTAAGTACACTCGATAACACTCAGCAAGTGGAGAGCAGTCAGACAGTCATGTCAAGACCCTTAGCACTCAATGGAAGATGATTATTAGCTGTGCTCCCCATCAAGAGTTCTTGTAGTCCTGTACTGAGTAGTGGTAACTGTCTGAATTCTGTGCATGCTGCAGTCTGGTTAGTGACACCAGTTAATGCACAGACTTTTCATCATGAGACCCAGCTGCACATATTGACAAGAATAAAAGAAAAAAAAGTGTGGAGGGTCTTTGCTTATTTTCCTATAGGAAACATTACAATGCCACCCCACAGTGTGGTACAACTGATGATGGAGTCTCATGTCGACATAAGGGGATTACACAAACCCTATAGGTGAATGATATACGCAAGGTCAGACCAATGCAAAAATCAGAAACCTGGTTACATGTGGAACAGACAAGATTGTCCATGACCATTGCAGACTCTTGTATCTTTGCTGTGCACTGTTCAAATTTTTCACAAAGTGTTAACACACCTTGTGTCAAAATGGTTAACATCATCATGACAACTCTGCTACCACCTTGCTCTGTCATGGGCTGTACTGGACTTATTGAATGATGCTCAGAAAAGCAGGTTGCCACTAAAATCAATTCTGAATCTAAGAACAGCAGCACACAGCAGTAATGAGCCATCATAAAGCAGTTTCCCATACGCAAAAGCTCTGAGTCTAACACCCTAGCAGTCCAGAGACCTCCTCCCATTGAAGTCTAGTAACAAGTTTTAATTTCCTCCTCCCACACCATTGCACCAGTTTTTAAAAGACTCCACCATCAGTACTCTAAAGACTGTGCTGTAAAGTGGGGGGAATTCATACTCATGTATATGGCCTCTCTCCGCTCTAGGTACTAAAGATAAGCTACAAAGGGAAAACACCAAATTAGTACCAGAGGGGTAGCCGTGTTAGTCTGGATCTGTAAAAGCAGCAGAGAGTCCTGTGGCACCTTATAGACTAACAGACGTATTGGAGCATGAGCTTTTGTGGGTGAATACCCACTTTGTTAGACGCACTAAGTTAGTGTCCTTTATGGTACATAAAAATCGTGTAAAAAGGTTCTGCAGATCTTATATTAAGAATTTTGTTTGATATTCTGTCTCTGAACACTCTGGATGACTGCAGAACTACACATGCCCTAAAAACAAACCTGATTAACTGAGAAGGGGAATGGTTAAAGGGTATTTAATCCACAGCCAAGAAATAGCTGGAAGATGAGATTAATGAGCAACTCAATTCCTTCAAGCAAGGCTTTTGGATACACTCCCTTCATGTATCGGGGCTGTCAAAAGACATTTCCAGCAAAACAGCCAAGATGACTTTATATTCCTGATGTTTCAAGGCAGCCAAAAAGGACTTTTTTGAGACAGTCAAAGTCCAGGCGCCCCTCCCTCGCCCTCCTTTGAACTCTAGCTATGACGCCAACAAGGGCGGCTACCAGAAACAAGGAAGCACCCGCTGTTCCCAAGCACCAGCCCACAAAGACCATTACCGGGGCTGCTCACCGCCCCGCGCGCTCCTAGCGTCACCGGGATCCCGAATGAGCCGCTCTAGGGCCTCCTTCCGGCTGCTCCCTGCGGGCCTGACAGGGGCGCGCGGGCAGCAGGCCGAGCACGTGCCACCCCAGGGGACGCCCGGCCCGTGACCGACAAGGGGGCCCGCCGCCGCGCCCCCTCCGACCCGGGGGCCGAGCAGCACCGCAACTCGGGGCCGCCCCGCCCGCGCATCCCAGCTCCACCCTACCTGGCCCGTTCGCCTTCTCGCGCTGCTGTGACAACGCCCCCCGAATCCGCCCAGCCACCTCCGCACTTCCGGGACACTGCCGTCACTTCCCGTTATAAGAGGACACAGCCCAGTGCCTCACTTCCGAGCAGGGCCTCGCCGCGCTGATTGGCTAGAGAAGAGCGTTAGGGGCGCGCGACCGACGGTAAAAATGATAGAGTTCGGATCCTGGATAGAGCGTCTCCAGAGGCGCCGTTACCTTCCTGACTAGGGAGCGCGGGACTTCCGGCTTCTGAATTGTTAGCGGAAGCCCTAGGGCTGATGGGCGGACCCCGCCCTTGGAGGGGGATGACATCACCCCTGGGCGGGAGTTTAGCTGGAGCTGGAGCTGGGGCTGGTCCCTGCTGCTGACCGCGCCCGGGGCCACGTGGTGGACGGGGCAGCCCCCTCACGCTGCACCAAGGGCCTGGAGCCTCTTCCCTCGCCGCCAGGATACAGTTCAGGGGCGGGAGGTCCCTTAACTCCGCCCTCCCTGGTTTTCTGCGGACCCTGCTTCGGTTGCTCCATTCCTTGTCCTGGCTCGGGTTCCTTTTCAGCTGCTGCCTAAGGGGGCAAGTGTAAGGTGATCAGACTGTAAATGTGAAAAATCGGGACGAGGTGGGGGTAATAGGAGCCTAGATAAGAAAAAGACCCAAAAATAGGGACAGTTCCTATAAAATCGGGACATCTGGTCACCCTAGGCAAGTGGGGCAATAGGCCCTGCAAGCCCTGGCCCGGCAGCGGTCCGGTTCTTCAGTGGCATTTTGGCGGCGGAGGGCACTTCAGTGCTGCCGAAGACCTGTACCGCCACTGGGTGAGTGCAAGCGCCGCAGCTCCCCCGCTTTGCCCCAGGCCCCCTGAATCCTCTGGGTGGGCCTGGCTGCCTTTCACCTTCTGGAAGGAAATGAGTTAAAATTCCTCTTTAATGTTTTGTTGATTTTCTTCCCGTGCTGTTTTAGAAACGGTCAGTGAGGGGGCACAGCTGAGAGGCAGCTCAACCTGCTCCCAACCTCCCTATTGCCCCAGTAGAGTTGAAGGGAAGTTGGTAACTAAGGGCCTGTGAGGAGCACATCTATGTTCCATCTTGGGGGGAAGGAGTAGCCCCTGCTCACAGTGGGGATCAGTGCAGAGTGAATTTCCATAGTCCCCTTGAGAGGATGCAAGGGGATCCCAAAGCCCCTTTTCTGAGGGGGCAGCAGGGATCAGTATTCCTCTGTGCTCTTCAGGCATAGGGAAGCTCCTAAATACCTTTGAGCCTCCTTAGATTTCCAGCAGGGGACAGCTTGATGGGATGTTGCCCCTTTGCCAGGATTATATGCCTGCAGGGGATGCATCAAGTCTACCCCTTTTCAGCTCCCTTTGTCTGAGGGAGTGTCTGTCTCATGCAGCGAACCTGACCAGTTCCCACTTCCCCATCCTTGTCTCAGGGTGTCTGAAATGCAGGCTCACCCAAGCTCTTACCCAGGTTTTAGCCCTGCTTCCCTAATGTCCTTACACAACCCTTATAGCTGGTTGTATGTGTTTTGAACCTAGGCTTGCTTACCTGGCTGGGGATACAGGTACCCAGCTCCATGAAGATCTTCCTCATGTAGAAGTTAATCTAGAGTCACTGTTGCTCATCCTAGGTTTCCATGATGATATCCTACCTCACTGTGCTAGTTGTCCTGCAGCATGCTGCATATATGGGGAATTCACAACAATCAAGCATCAGCTGTCTCCACTCTGTCATCCAATATATGCATGACCTCTCCAAGATGCACCACTACTTTCCACAGCTCAGCAACCCCTGATAAAATGCCCTCCTTTGTGTCCCAGTGCCTCTACCTACATCCTGCTGCACTAACAGCACGGCCACAATCAGGAACAGCTCATCTATCTGTGCTGCATACATCCCTTAGCACTAGCTGGAACAAACAACTGAAGAGCATGCAGAGCTGGAAGTGCCTCCATTAAGTATGCTGGTGGGCTAAGAACACTTCTGGCCCAAAAGACAGGCCCAAGTTTTCCAACAATACATTGCAAAACAATTCTAGGGTACTTAGTATCCTTTGACCCACTCTAGGAATACATTTGCAGAAATCCTAGTGCCAAATCCAGGTAACTGAGGCACCCGTATGAATGCAGCTGCACAGATATGAGTCGTGCAATTCTGCAGTGTGGATGTTCAGAGGCAGGCTTCGCAAACCTGGGTGCCTATGTCTCAGTACAATCTACAGTGATGTCATACCCTCAGTGCTGTATCTGTAACATAGATTGAGCTGTCTTTAAAAAAATGTCATTTGGGGTGGGGATCACAATCTCATGCCTAAGGCGCACACTCAACTTTTCCATGCTGAAAACTGTCTACTTAACTCTCAAAAAAAGAACAGGAGTACTTCTGGCACCTTAGAGATGCATGCAGTGGAAAATACAGTAGGAAGATATCTGATGAAGTGGGCTGTAGCCCACAAAAGCTTATGCTCAAATAAATGTTAGTCTCTAAGGTGCCACAGACTAACACAGCTGATACTCTGAAACTTGTACTTAACTCTCATTGCTTATTTTAGCTGTGAAGCACATGAACAATAGTGATACCACTTCCCCCCAATGATGCAGAAGTTCTCATCTCTAACCTTGCAAATGTAGAAAAGGCCTCAGTTTGTCTCTTACTGATCACATGTTGGGCCTAGAGACAAACATTTAAGTCCAAATGAAGTGCTCATGGTTGCATTGGTACAAGGGCCATGTGTATCATTTGCTTTCTTCTGATTTCTCGGTTTAGCATTCTCCAATATGAACACTACTGAGAAGGCAGAAGGTGTCCTGTACCTTATCAGCCAGGTTTGCTTTTAGACACATACAAACTGAGGTTTCCTTCACTGCATCTCCCAAAAGAACTTGAAGGTAGTTCTTTCCCAGGCCCAGCTACCAGTAGATTTTGCTAGAAGTTTGTTAATCAGAGACCAAAGCCATTTATAGAAATAATTCAATAGGGAATTGATAGTTGAAAGACTAAATCTTTACTTGGCATTTTGGAGTCACTGAATTTGCACAGCAACTGTTTACAGTAAAAATACTGAAGAGGTGGGACCAGCACTGAACTTTGGAACCAAGTGTTAAATACAAAAGAACTTCAACAAGAATTTCACCTCCTCCCAGAGACCAGCAAGGAGGTTTGTGCACCTTTTATTAACTCGTTACACTGGAGTGAGTCTTCATTTCTTTTCAGGCAGATGTGTAAATAGAGCAGTATTTGATTGTGCAGCTGTACTCAGCACAGGGAAGTTGGTGTGCACAGTTTACAGGCCACCACTCACACTGTGGGGACAGTGAAGATCTGAGGCAGAACAGCAACCCCCGCTTCCTCAGAGGAGAGTGACTTGACACCAACATTTAGAAATGGGCCTGCATACCAATTCCCCTGACCCTTACCCACCACATTCACATTCCTGCAGCCCCAGGCCAGGCTCTATCCCTTGACTCCAGCTGCAACACGAAGCAGACGTTTACAGCTCTAGACACAGTTCTATTTTATTACAGCAAAGGTGAAAAAACCACCTCAGCCCAACAGGCAACCAGTAAAATTTATCCCAAAAATAACTCGGTACAAAACAGATCTGTTTCAGAATTAAAAAAAACCTTTACATGAGTTTAAAACCTATTTCAAAACATAAAAGTAAAACAAATTCCATCCTTGATATTAGTGGCCACAGTCATACACCCCTCCCTCCGGAGAGCATGGAATGAGATGTCTGGAGTCCTTTCCATGCAGGGGATGTGCTCACTGTTTTAACTGGTGTCCATCTAGAAGAAGAGAGAATCTCTGTTATTCACAGTGCTGCAAGACAGAACAGAAAGAAAAAGCTTTCCAATGGGTCTCAAGGAAACTTTACTGTTAAAATATAGGTCTATCAGATGGAGTTAGGCATTTCTACACTAGAAAAGTGCACCATTTTAACTAGATCAATTTAATACTCTCTTGTTAACAGTGGAACATAGCAAGCTACTAGATAAGAAAAAGTCAAACTGGTTTAAATGCATTAGAGATTTGTACCAGTTTAACATGGTACATTTTAAAATTACTTACATTAAATCTGTGTCCATTTCTATTACAGAGCTTTGTTTTCCTGCACATACAGAGTTGCTCTCCACTGTATATTTTCTAGTGGTTTGTCCAGTCTAATTCTAAAAGACCTCATTTAAATGCCACTACTTCACCCAGGGAGTGGATTCTACAGCTTAGTATGTCTCACTGTCAATTTTTTTTTCTTGTTATTCTGCTTAAGGCTCTCCTTCTCCCCAATCACCTCTACTTTCATCCTATTCCTTATAGTTTAATTGGTGAGCTGTGGGGTATACTCTCAAATGTAGGATCTTCTTAAATTATGAAAAACGAATAGTCAATATGGTAGGTCCTGTCCTGTATGTTGATATTAAATTCATGTTAATGTTACCAGTTTTCAACGTGCTGCAGATTTTTGTAGTGACCTCACATAATAGCCTACAGAAATTGCAAGGAGAATCTTGTTTTGGCAGCTGGATAAGGTTTAAGTGGAACTCTTAACATTCTGAGGATGCCTAGGAGGAACTGAGAGATCAGTATATGATAGGCACAAGTTTTTGCTGCACTGATCAGCAGTACAAAGTTGACATTTAAACAGTGGTTTGGGTTCACAGATAGTTTGATGAGATGACTAGGACAGCTCATGCATCTCAAATGTTATTTTTTCAGACCATCTGCAGACTCAAGTAGAGATCACTGCATCAATGAGCATTCAGTTCATAATTTAATATTCTCTTTGCAACCAGGACGAGAAATAATTATTTCTGTAAAATAACTCAGATTCTAAAGCACAATGCTGAAACAAATTCATTCCATTCAGGATATTTTATGGGACATACTGGATCCCGCCTATCACCTCCCCACTTTGGCCAGGTCTGTTCTGTACTGGCAATACGCACCTACTAGGCTGCAGCTTACATTGGCAAAATGGCACTTTTGATGATTTAGCTGATTCTTGCCCCTGAGCAAAATAAGCTATGTCGGCAAAAGTGCTGCTGGTATAACTGTCAGGGATCACACATCATACCTGACTGACAGCTTTGGAGCAGTGGTTCTCAACATGTGGGCTGCTTGTGGCCCAATCAGCACACAAGTGTGGCCCATGGGACATCCTCAGGGCCATACCAATAGTGTGTGTATATATATATATATATATATCTCATGAATGTGTGTGGCCCACAGTGGTATATAGGCTGAAAACTACTGCTTTGGAGCATAAACTTGGCCTTTTCACCTGATAGTGTTGCAAAGGCAAGCCCAAAATTGTATTGGTCATGTTGCCAGACTCCTGCCCATCCACCAGTCAGTCTCTTGCAGCCATGATTCTAATCTCTAGATCCCTTTGTATCATTTTCCCTCATTGTCTTATTTCAGTATCACTGGGAGAGTTTCAGCAACACTGGTCCCAACCTGGATCAATCACCAGAAATGCCCTCTCAACTACCTACTCTGTTTGTGATCCTGTGTTTTTGGTTTGAGCCAGTTTCCAAGCCAAGTTTTCCAACTGAGATTTATGAGGTTTTTCAATTCTTTATTAAAATCCCATGAGACCATGCCTACTGCATTTCCCCCAATGCTATTTTTGCAGTTCTATGAGAGAAAGCAATCAGGTTTGCCTATCGAGATTTGCCCTTTATAAGCCTGCAACACTGCTTATTACTGCTTCATCTTCTAGATACTGAGTGATTTTCTAATCACATTTCTTCCATTATTTTACCAGTGATGAGTGCATCTTACTGGACAGTAGCTGACAGGAATACTTTGACTCTGCTAAACGGCCAAACCTGCTCCCTTCAATCTTCAGGCACACCCCAGTTATCCATGACTGGATTTTTAAATGGTCAATGGTACAGTAAGTTTGTCATCCAACTACCTTAGGCCAGGAGGTATTTCATATGGCTCAGCCAATGGGTATCCCCCCAACACACTTCATTACTTGCTCTTTAGCAAATTTAAGCTAGACAGCCTTTGGATTTATTAATTACATCAGAGGGCTTATACATGGGTCCTGCTTCCTCCCTTGACAGCCACATCCTGCTCCCACTTTCCATAGCAGTCTCAACAGTCTAGTCTGGTTGGTTTGCCTCTCTGTTTCTATTACTGATTCTTTATTACTGGTGTACAGGGCAATGGAGGTACCACCTATAAATACAACAATTCCCCATCACCCCTCATCACAAGAGCAACACCAACTCAAGCTTGTTAGTTTTCCCAGCCCTTCACTCACCCATAAGATGTTGAATACATATTTAAAGTAAGTTAGATTTGCAGTTGTGTGTTCATTCATGTGTTCCCAGGATGTGCAAAATGCAGTGTGCAATTACATGTGAGAGTCTAGCACAAGTGGATACCTAGCCTGTTTGAAAAACTGGTCCTGGATGTTGCAGAATGTCCCCACCCCAGAGATGGCTGTTTCTCAATCATAAGTTAGAGCAGCTGGTGGAGCATTTGGGGGAATGAAGTTAACTACAAGAACTGCTTAGCCTCAAGGAGGCTTTTTTGGTTCTGTGTTATGATAAATACTCCACTCTTTTCTGCAGCCATTGAGAGCTAACCCTTCCATTTCCAGATGAGGACTGATTGAGCACCCACACTTACCCTGGCATTATAAGCATCCAACTGTGCATCTAGTTCTTCTGCAGAGAGCTGCTGTTTGGAACTTCTTCCAGCCCCTCTGCCTCTCCCTCGGTTCCCACCACGGTTACCTCGCCTGTTGCCACCTCCACCACCAAATCCTCCTGAACCACCACGGTTTCTGGTCATGCCTCCTCTGTTTACACTGTGAAGCCGAGAAAGAGCTGTATTACAAGCACAGTACAGTCTACTCAACCCCAACAGTCACAAAGAAATGCAAATTCAGTGCCCAGGCTAATCAGGTGCAACAGGCCAATTTCACAAGCCCATATCAAACAAAAGCTGCTCACCTCTGTGCTGGTCTCCGCTGTGCGTCTATCTGTGATGTAACCAGCTGAATGTTCATAGGGCGCCCTAGAAGAGAGAGAAATAATTAATCTGTATACACATGCCACTTGTATCTGGAGTCCTCCACCAGCAAGTGAAACATCCTGTGAAAACAGCCAAACAGACTCACCATCCAGGGGGACTCCATTGTACTGCTTCATAGCTTTCAGAGCATCTGCCTTTCTTTCAAAATGCACATCTGCTGTCCCTAAACTGCGTCCAGACCGATCATAATGCACCGCTGCCTTCTTCAAAGTCCCAAACTCTGCAAAAAGCTCCTGTGCAACAGAGAGGGGAACTGTTAACACTAACCAAACTGCCACCAGAACATCTATCTTACAGCATCACCAGGCAGGAAAGAAGGGTTGGCAGCTTCTCTAAAACAAGCTGCATCTCTCAGAGGTTTACAGCTGTCAACTGTAAACATAAGCAGCCCAGGAAAAACCATCTATGAAAGAGGGAACTCAAAGTCATACATGAAGTCACTCCAGAAGAAAACTTAATGGCCCTGGACTGAAGGTAAATTCTTTGAGGGGGTCAACATATATGTGGACACGGGTGATCCAGTGGACACCGTGTACTTAAGACTTTCAGAAAGTCTTTGACAAGGTCCTTCAGCAAAGGCTCTTAAGCAAAGTAAGCATCATGGGATAAGAGGGAAAGTCCTCTCATGGATCAGTAACTGGTTAAAAGATAGAAACCAATGGTAGAAATAAATGGTCAGTTTTCAGAATGGAGAGAGAGAGAAATACCAGTGTCACCCAGGGATCTGTACTGGGACCAGTGCTGTTCAACGCATCCAGAAATGATTTGGAAAAAGGGGTAAACAGTGAGATGGCAAAATCTGAAGACAATACAAAATTACTCAAGATAATTAAGTCCAAAGCTGACTGCGAAGAGTTACCAAGAGATCTCATAAAACTGGGTGACTGGGCAACAAAATGACAGATGAAATTCAATGTTGATAAATGCAAAGTAAAGAGCATTGGAAAACAATCCCAACTACACATTGAAAATGATGGAGTCTAAATTAGCTCTTACCACTCAAGAAAGATCTTGGATTCATTGTGGACAATTCTCCGAAAACATCCACTGAATGTGCAGTCAAAAAAAGCTATGAGAATGTTAGGAACCTTTAGGAAAGGGATAGATAATATCATAATGCCTCTATATAAAGTCATGGTATACCCACTCCTTGAATACTGCAAGCAGATCTGGTCACCCCATCTCAAAACAGATATATTGGAATTTGAAAAGGTATAGAGAAGGGCAACAAAAATGATTAGCGGTATGGAACAGCTTCTGTATGAAAAGACTGAGGAGGGATATGATTGAGGTCTATAAAATCATGACTGGTGTGGAGAAAGTAAATAAGGAAGTGTTATTTACTCCTTCACATAACATAAGAACCAGAGGTCACCCACTGAAATTAATAGACAACAGGTTTAAAAACAAACAAAACAAAGTTCTTATTCACGCAAAGCGCAGTCAACCTGTGGAATTCATTTTGGGGATGCTGTGAAGGCCAAAACTATAATAGGCTTAAAAACAACAACAAAAAAACACATCACACACAACCCTGGTAAGTTCATGGAGCAGAGGTCCATCAATGGCTATTAGCCAAGATCCTCAGGGATGCAAGCCCATACTCTGGGTGTCCCTAGCCTCTGACTGCCAGAAGCTAGGAGTGAGCGACACGGGTTGGATCACTCGAAAACTGCTTGCTCTGTTGCTTGTTCCAATGCTTAATTTCCCTTACAGATATGAATTTTTTCTCAATGTCTAACCTAAATCTTCTTTGCTGCAATTTAAACCCATTACTTGTTGTCCTGTCCTCTGGCGATAAGCAGAACAATTTATCATCCTCCTCTTTAAAACGACCTTTTTACATACTTGAACACTTATCATGCCCTGCTCCTGTGTCTTCTCTTATCCAAATTAAACAAATCGTTTTTTCAATCTTTCCTTCTAGGTCATGTTTTCTAGACCTTTAATTATTTTTGTTCTTCTCTGGGAAAGATGTGAACAAACTGGAGAAAGTCCAAAGTGTGGTGCCCAGAAGTGGACACACTACTCCAGTTGAGGTCTTATCAGTGTTGCGTGGAAGAACTGGCTCATGTCTTGGTTACAACACTCCTACCACATACTCAAGTGATGGATTGTTTGTTTGTTTTTGCAAAAGTATTACACTGTTGACTTATATTTAGTTTGTGATCCATTATAACCCCCAGATCTTTTTCTGTAGTACTCCTTCCTAGGCAGCCATTTCCCATTTTGTATGTGTGCAACTGATTATTCATTCCTAAGTGGAGTATTTTGCATTTGTCCTTGTTGAATTTCATCTTATTTATTTCAGAGCATTTCTCCAGTTTGTCAAGATCATTTTGTATTCTAATCCTGTCCTCCAAACCACTTGCAACCCCTCCCAGCCTGGTATCATCCGCAAACTTTATAAGAGTACGCTCTATGCCATTATCCAATTCATTTACGAAGATACTGACTAAAACCAGATCTATGATGGATCCTTGCAGGACTCCACTCAATGCTCTTCCAACTTGACTGTGAACCATTGCTAACTACTCTGAGTATGGTTTACCATACAATTGTGCACCCACCTTATAGTAGGTTCATCTAAGTTATGTTTCCCTTGTTTGCTTATGACAAGGTCACGTGAGACGGTATCAAAAGTCTTACTAACAAGTTGAGATATATCACACCTACTACTTCAGCCCTATCCACAAGGCTTGTTATTCTGTCAAAGGAAATTAAGTTGGTTTGACATGATTTGTTGACAAACTCATGTTGCCTGTTACTCCATTGTCTTTCTGGGTTCCCAAATTAAGCTGACTGGTCTATAATTCCCTGGATTGTCCTTATGCCCCTTTTTATAGCTAGGTACTGTATTTGCCTTTTTCCAGTCCTCTGGGATGTCTCCCATCCTCCGAGTTCTCAGAGATAATCACTAATGGCTCAGAGACCTCTTCAGCCAGTTCCTCACGTATTTGAGGATATAATTCATCAGGGCCTGCCAACCTCAAGTCTTCTAACTTGTTTATCATGTTTGAAAAAAATCTTTTAATGCTCCTAAAATCTGGGTTAGCATATCTGATGTCACTTTAACAACTAGGGCCCAGATCCTCACAGCTATTTCTGCTCCTAATTTCCACTGAAGTCAATGAAATTTAGTGGCCTAAGTACATTCGAGAATCTGGGCCTAGATAACTAGGGGGAAGCTAGCCTTCAAACCTGTGAGCCTGCATTTTAGTCGTATTGGACTACCTCAAAATACCGAGGATGTATTTTTCAATGGTCAGTGAAGACTAGCCTTAAGAGTCTTTTTGCCTTGAGGAAGATGGGTAGAGCAAATGACAAACACAGGGGCTGCCACATTTCAGCTGAGAGATCTTGGCTCCTTTACAATATCATGGGAGTTACAGATGCTATAGTAAAACAGTGCTTAAGTCATACGCTTTTTGCTATATCCCTTCCCCCAGAAGCATGTTCCCACCTCAGTTGATTCAGGATCCCCCCAACAAGACAGTACATTTTGTCTAGCAGCATATGAGTTCAGAACTAGGAGAAAAGCAGGAGTGGGAGTGGGGAGAGAGAAAGATCTCTCTCTATCACAGTTAGGATAGAATAAAAATGCAACCTTGTAAAGCATTCTACTAATGCATTTACTGGTATCTGCATGTCTCAGATTTTGGGCAAGTTACATTAAGTTTTCAGACCCAAACATCATAGCCTTCCCACACAGGCATCTTTACTCAGTCATTTAGTATACATTAAACAAACTAGAGAGGAACAAAATACAGTTTTTTTGCACTCCAGTCACATCAGACAGTACTAAAACAGCCAGTCAGAAGTGGTGACTGCAACCATAACAATAGTCCAAAGTTAACTGCCTTAGAGATCACTATGTCATTCCATGAGGAAGGGCCCACAGACCTCAGAAAATGCAACATTAATCCAAAATGCCAAGTGTTTTCTTTGTGGGGGTGAGGGGCAGCTTTCTTACCTGGATATCTGCATCTGACACACCAAAGTCCAGATTTGAAACCAGGAGCTTCCCCCCAGTTTCTACGCCAGCCCCAGCCCCAAAGCCGCTGTCGAACAGGTCATGCTGCCACTTTTCGGGGAGCTGCTTTGGCTGAAACAGAACAAATAGTCTCATTAACCACCTCTGTCCAAGCCCCCTGCCCCGCCACCCACAGGGGTCCTCGGCTCTCCTCTGGCTCCGCTGCGGGAAGGACTCTCAGCCCGCTCGCCCCATCTCATTGCTCAGCCACGAGACGACTACCTGCTGTTGGCAGGGAACAAAGGGCCTTCGGCCGGGCCCACCTCCTTCCTGCCGCGGCCGGCTCCGAGCCAGCTGCCCGCCTCTATCCCCAGGATCAAGCCCAAGCCCCAGCCCCCTCGCGCCTGCTGCTCCCACAATTCAGTCTGCAGCTCCTGCGGCCCAAGCTCGGCGCCCCGCCCCCGGCTACGGGGCCTCGGCCGGCCGCCCCCCCCACCGCCTCGCTCCGTACCCGGCTGTAGGGCGCGGGCCGGTGACCCGGCTGTAGGGCGCGTTTTCGAGTTCCTGCCGGCCGCCTCGGGCTAGGCATGACCGGGGCCTGTTCCGCAGGTGCGTCCGCCGCCTTTCTCTGCGCGCCTAGCTCTTCATACACTGGCTCACGTGCCGGGTCCCCGTATCTATCTCGCGGCTCGCTCGGCGCCTCCGCGGTCCTCGGCCTCCCGCTGGCCGCCCACGCGGCCCCGGCCTCCGCGGCCGCCCCCGGCGCGACCGGCCCCCCGCTGGCTGCGGTTCAGCTTGATGATATCGTCCAGGGACATGTCCATCTTGTCGGCCATGATGGCGGCTCCGCTCCGGGGCCTGCACTTCCGGCCGCGCTGCGCCGACACCGGAACCGGAAGGGGCGGGCCAGGGCTTCAAATGAGGGCGCAGGTGCCGTACGCCCTACTTTATAGGGCCCTGACGGGGGGGGGGAGGGTGCGCGCGTGTTGCCGGGGGCGGGACTTCCGGCACGCGACCATTGAGCTTCCCGCCGGCCCGAGCGTGTGAGCTGGAGTCCGTTGTGTCGTCTCGGGGGTGGGGCTGCCGGGATCCTGGGGCAAGGGGCCCCCGGAGGTGGAGCAGGAGAGATCCCGAGGGGGAGGGGGCCCCCGGGGGCGGGGCCAGAGAGATCCTGCGAGGGGCGGGGTCCCCGGGGGCGGGGCCAGAGAGATCCCGAAGAGGAGGGGTCCCCGGGGGGGCGGGGCCGGAGAATCCCGAAGGGGAGGGGTTCCCCGGGGGCGGAGCAAGAGAAATCCCGAGGGGGGGATCCCCAGGGGGCGGGGCCAGAGAGATCCCGAAGGGGAGGGGTCCCGGGCGGCGAAGCCAGAGACATCTCGAGGGGAAGGGCGCTCCTGGGGCTGGGTGTCAGACTCACCTGGGCTTGCAGTGATT
The DNA here is from genome assembly GCF_003597395.2 of Chelonoidis abingdonii. NCBI lineage: Eukaryota > Metazoa > Chordata > Testudines > Testudinidae > Chelonoidis > Chelonoidis abingdonii. The sequence goes on from NC_133781.1 coordinate 32,463,458, forward strand.
CCAGGTCGTGCTGAGCTCTGGGGGCTGCAGACCCCCTGTTAGGCACGTGTCAGCACCTTTCCCTGGCAAGAAGCAATCACGTGACATGCTAATAGGAGCTGCTGAGATCAATTTTCATTCTGTCCCATAGAAACACGAAGGAGCCCACGTCCTCCCAGCAGTGCAGTGAGGAAGCCTGGAGTATAAGGGCAGGGGGGTCAGGCCTCTTAGGCACCTACTTCTCCTGCCATGAAACTGGCAGTCAGACCAATTGGGTGACCTTGACCAAATCCCTTCCTCTCACTGTTACTCAGTTTCCTCATCTGTAAAGTGGAGGGTGCTGACCTTGATATGCCCAGTTATGGGGCAAGGTCACTAAATGGGTGTTTGTGAACCAGGATAGAGGATCTGGGATGAGAGGCTCACGAAGACAGAGGTTCACGAGTAACCACTGAGCTGTGGGGAAGGGAACAGCCCATCCACATCCCACTTTGAACTGCCATGGGGAGGAAGCAATGCTGGCAGCCAAAGAAGGCTGCATTCCCAAAGGGGAGATGAACTGTTTCAGCTGGGAAACCAATGGGTTAGAAATTAAACTCAATCTGAGCAACTGCTTCTCCTGCCAGGTGCTGACTTGACTCTGATGCACACGGCCCAGCCAGGATGAAGGTGAAGGTAAAGAGCTGGAATGGTGTAGCCTCTTGGCTCTGGGTGGCCAATGATGAGAACTGTGGCATCTGCCGGATGGCCTTTAATGGCTGCTGCCCAGACTGTGAGTAACCCCGGCCCCTTGCCCCCTGCAGTATTTCAGCCTAGGTGCTCCCTTCTCTCACAAATTTTGTTCCTTTGTAGGTAAGGTGCCTGGAGATGACTGCCCCCTGGTATGGGGCCAGTGCTCCCACTGCTTCCACATGCACTGCATTCTCAAGTGGCTGAATTCACAGCAAGTCCAGCAGCACTGTCCTATGTGCCGGCAAGAGTGGAAATTCAAGGAGTGACAGAGCCCCCCCGCAGCCAGCAGATCTACTTGGATTTAATGGACTGTTGTTAAAGTGTTTTGTTGGGATTCAGCCCCTCTGTCCACACCCTGGAACAGCGAATTATTTATACAGCATCATATACATACCTGGCCCTTATAGAGAACTTTAGCAGATCATTCTTGCCCCCAAATAATTGACTCATCATAGGCAAAAAGGAAGCCTGGGGCAGATGAAGACATAACTAGTGGTGGATGTTAACCATCTGTATGACACGTTAATGTTTCCCGCCATGATTCTGTTCCACATGCTGTCAAAGTTTTCAGCATTATTAATTGATTCATACTGGGCACAGTCAGTATTTCAACTTTCTCTGTGCCCTTAAGTTCTACACAGCATGTGTGGGCCCCAGTAAAAAGCCAGGGGTTGGCCTGGGTACATCTCATGTTGTCTGTTTTATGATAATGGCTCCTTTTGCCATGCAGACATGGGTCTTTGGGTTGGGTGCCTTCTTTAAAACACCCTAGACCTGATTTTTTAAAGAGGTGCTTACCCTTTGCAACTCAACCCAAAGGCTGAAGCTCAGAACTTTTGAAAAGCTGGCTTCTTTTGGCAGCTCTTCCTTAACTAAAAGGGACCTTCCTGTTTAAACAAAATCTCTCCCAGCTCTTGCATCATGGGAACCTTCCCATCCTTCTTCTCTGAAGAGACCTCTCAGGCTTGTCCTGACCCTGCCTCCCTCTATTCCCTGAGAAATCACCACTGTCCAGTGATGTGGGTATTCTGTACGTTACTGGTGATAGAGAGTCACGACATCTCAAAGCTTTCTTTAGTTGAAATGGGATTCTTAGGGCCATATGCAGCTCTCCATCCAGGCTCACTGCTCCTAATGCCTTTGGCAACCATTTCCCCATGCACCACAGGCAGGCTGGGCCCTGAACTGATACCTTCAAATACAGCAGTAGAGAAATGAAGGCTATTGTGTGGCCAGTAGGATAAGGGGCCTGGCTCCCACCACAACCAGAGATATGGCCACAGGTCAGGTGTGCAGTTCAGTAGCAGAATAGTAAATTCTTTTAACCCAAGTTGCTGTGGGAGTAGACCCCTTGCCAACAGTATAAGTCAATTCCCAGCTGTAATGTGCCAATCCCTAGACTGGTTTCAATAAATTCATGGCTGTGATTAATTTCTCTTCATGCTTTTTGCTTTTGAGCTACGGGGGGAGTCTTCAGAGCTGGTCAGATACCCAGAAGCACACCACAAACAGCAGAGAAAAGTTGTTGCCATGCCATCAACAAAGACTTTCCCCTGGTTTGTCAGTCTTCTCTGCCATGTAGGCCACCTCCAGGTGGAATGTATAGTGGGAGCCTCTTCATGTGGAACCTGGCATGTGATAGATGCTTATCAGCCTAGAACAAGAACTTCTGGAAATGTGACATGAGAAGATCCTTTATTAAATTGGCAGTGGGTGGGGGCAAAGGCTACAGTGTGTCCCCTTAAGGATGGTTGAACCAACGACACAAGATGTAACAAAGATACTTTTGTGGGGTTCTGGAGGAGAGAACGAATGGGAATCAGTTAGTGGGACCAAGAGTTTATGGGGTGGCTTCTCATTTCGGCCTGGTACCTGAGTCAGCCAGAGTGCAGCTTGTAAATCTCCTCACCTGTTCAGTCCCAAGTCCCTAGTTCAAGGGTGGGCAAACTGCACCCCACAGGAATGCCACCCCCATGGCACCGCAAGCCCCACACCGTTCCAAGAAGCAGCTGGCACCATGTCCCCAGGAATGGGGAACCACGGCCAATGGGAGCTTCGGGGGAGGTACCTGCAGGCAAGGGCAGGGGCCGCAGGGACGTGGTGCCGATTGCTTCCAGGAGTGGTATGGGCTTAGGGCAGGCAGGGAGCCTGTCTTAGCCCCATTGTGTGCCACTGCTACCCCAGAGCCGCTCCAGGTAAACAGTACCAGGCTGGAGCCTGCACCCCACCCCCCTCCTGCACCCCCTGCCACACCCTGCACCCTCATGCACTCCAACACCCTGCCCTGAGCCCCCTGCTTCACTCTGCACCCCCTCCTGCACTCCTGCCCTGAGCCCCCCATTCACCCCTCCTGTGCCCCAACCCCTTGTCCTGAGCCCCTTTGGGCACACTGCACCCCTCCCACACCTTCCCCAGCCCTACATGCAATTTCCCCACCCCTGCCCTAGTTTAATGCTGTGCCCTAGCTCAGGTGGCCAGCTCCATGCGCACACACACAGGCTCTCTCTGATCCGCCAGAGGGCACCAGAAACCAGCCAACGGTGCCTAACAGGGAAAGCCCGCGGTCTGTTCGCCTTGCCTGCCCTTCACTTAGTGCAAAGGGGGCACTAGGGGGCACAGAGCCCGGGGGGGCTCACTATGCTCCAGAAACCGCTTGCACCATTGCCACAAGCAGCCCCAGTGCAGGGGCCCACCCCTGACTTGGCGTGTGCCTGGGGCGGCACACCGGAGGGGGCGCTCTGCCAGTTGCTGGGAGGGCGGCATCCCTGCGGAGGGTCCGCTGGTCCCGCGGCTTCGGTGGAGGCTGGAGCCGCGTAACCAGCGGACCCACTGCAGCCACGCCTGCGGGAGTTCCACCAGAGCCGCGGGACCAGTGGACCCTCTGCAGCCACGCCTGCGGGAGTTCCACCAGAGCCGCGGGACCAGCGGACCCTCTGCAGCCACGCCTGCGGGAGTTCCACCAGAGCCACGGGACCAGCGGGCCATTTGCAGCCACACCTGCGAGAGTTCCACCAGAGCCGCGGGATCAGCGGGACCAGCGGACCCTCTGCAGCCACGCCTGCCGGAGTTCCACCAGAGCCGTGAGACCAGCGGACCGTTTCCAGCCACGCCTGCGGGAGTTCCATCAGAGCCGCGGGACCAGCGGACCCTCTGCAGCCACGCCTGCGGGAGTTCCACCAGAGCCGCGGGACCAGCGGGCCGGTTCTGCAGCCACGCCTGCGGGGGAGTTCCACCAGAGCGGCTGGGACCAGCGGGTGTTGCAGCCACGCCTGCGGGTGTTCCACGAGAGCCGCAGGGCCAGCGCCATCTGTTCTCGGGAGTTCCACCAGGCTCTTCGGACCAGCGGACCTCTGCAGCCCGCCTGCGGGAGTTTCCACCGGAGCCGCGGACCAGCGGCGTTGCCAAGCCACCTGCGGGAGTCCACCGGTAGCCGGGACCCAGCGGGCCGTTGCAGCCACCGCCTGGGGAGTTCCCACCCGAGCGGGACCAGCGGCCCTCTGCAGCCACGCTCTCGGGAGTTGCTCGCGGGCCAGGGCCCTCTGCAGCCAGCGGGAGTGCACCAGAGCCTCCGGGACCAGCGGACCCTCTGCAGCCACGCCTGCTACAGGTATCCTCGACCAAGGACTGACTGGGACCAGCGGGTGCGCCCTCCAGAGATGCGGGTGCTAGGCTGGCTTTACCGAACCGCCACCCAGCCGCCCTCCATGCCCGGGGGCCCGGACACCCCGACTCTGGCTCAGGGGCCGGGGGCATTCAGGAAAAGGGGTCTGGTCTGGGGCTCTGAGCTGCCGCTGTGGGCCCATGGACTGTCGTTTGCCAACCACGCCGGCGCACCTGGGGCAGGACCCCAGCCCGGGCAGCTCGCAGCTTTTCTCAACCAGCGCGTTCGCGCCTCGCACACGCTTGTACCAACGGGAGCGGAGTGGGTCCCGGGCGATCCGGGTGCAGGCCCAGGCGGGCGCCCACACATCGGCCGGGTCCCGGGGACCCTGCCCGCCGCGCCCACCCGCGACTGGCCGCCGGCCCGCTGAGCCCCGCCCGGGCGCCGCCTCCGCCCCCGCGGAGACCAGGCAACCTCCCCCACTCAGCCTGGCACTATAAGGGGCGGCCGAGGATTGAGCGCCGCAGTCGCAGCCGACGGCACCATGCAGCGAGCTAGCGCCCGCGCCCTGCTCTGCCTCGCCCTGCCGCGCTGTCTGCCCGCCCGCCCAGGCCTGTACAAGCAGGCGGCCGGACCAGCGCCTAACTCGGTGGGCAGAGCCTCGAGGACTCCTGTCCCGGGATCCGCCGCGCGCCCCACGCGTCCGCCGCGCCGAGAAACTGGACAGACAGCTCCGAGCGCCGCGCCCGCCGCTGCCTCCCCGAGCCGCCGGCCAGGCGCTTCGAGAAGCACGGTGAGTAGGGGGCCGGGGCCGTCTCTGCCGCCTCCGGCAGCTCAGCGCCCCCCGCGCTCCTCTGGGGCCGGGCCAGCAGCCCCCCTCAGCCTGCACCTGCAGGATTCACCCCGCGGGGCCAGCAGCAGCCCCTGACCCGGGGAAAACGGGTCCCTCTCACCGCTGAAGATGCAGCAGGTGCTGGGGCGGTTGGGTAGCGGCCGCGACCTGACGGTTCTTTGTAGGCTGTAACCACTTGCTTCTCCGCTCCCAGGCTCTGTGTGTGAAGGACCTTGCCCTGGAGCTGCCCAACTGCCAGCTGCTGTCCGGAGCCCCTAGCACCATCCAGTGCAAGGCTGATGTCACCATCTCCCTGGACCCCTCAGACTGCAACAGCACCTAATCCCCCTGCCATGGGGGAGCAGCACCCTATCATCTGCATCTGACAATAAAGGCACCTTTAAACCATCTCCTCTGTCTCCTGCCTGTGGAGGAGGGGGGGGAGATGCCAGCCCCAGGAGCGCTCTGCCCCCAAGGTTCTGTGCACACCTGCTTCCCCCTGGAGGGACCTGCCTTCCACCCCTGCTCACCCCATTGGGGATGCCTGAGGGGCTGTGCTAGAAGGGAGGGGCCCCAGGTAGGAACTTGCCCGCCACCCCACCAGCCAGGACAGGCTGAGCATCACCCCAGCCCCCCAAACACCACCCCTCAGCCTGGGACCAATCACTCTGGCCAGCCAGGGAGATGCAGGCCTCAGGCCTCAGCAGCTCCCATTCAGGGCCGGCTTTAGGCCTATTCCACCAAATCAGGCCCCGCGCACAGTGAGAATCCTTTCCCTGGCTAGAGGCGCCTTTTCAATTTTTACCTACCTGGCGGCGCTTTGGGTCTTCAGCGGCACTTTGGCAGCAGGTCTTTTGCTCACACCAGGTCTTCGGCAGTGGGTCCTTCAGTGCCACCAAAGACCTGGAGCGAGTGAAGGACCTGCCGCCGAAGACTCAGAGCATCACCTGGTGAGTACAAGCCCCAGGTGTTTTTTGTATGTGTTTTTTTTTTTTAAGTCATCCCTGCCAGGGCCCTGTCGAAACTGTTCGAATTGGGCCCTGCACTTCCTAAAGGTGTCCCTGCTCCCATTCACAGCATCAAGCCCTTCCCCCATTATCTTAACTCCCTGCCCTGGCAAATGCCATCCATTCAGCCAGCTCTTTTCCCCCCTCCCTGCCTTTAATGCACAGATATGGGGTGGAAACAGCATTTATTTACATTGCTCACTGCCGTGGCAGGGAGCTCAGTCACTCAGGAGGGATCGGGGCTAAGTCTGGATCCAGGTCTTCTCCTCCCCCTGACCCCCTGAAGGCTGGGAGATGGCAGCAGGCTCCTGTGAGCAAGGGGGGCTTCCAGCCCAGTTAACTGAGACAGCGTGAGGAGTGTGGGATCGAGCCTCAGCCAGGCCTACTGACCATCCCGAGCTTGAGCTGCATCAGGGGCTCAGGGCGAGATCAGCCTTTGGTTTCAAGTTGGAGGCTCCAATTGCTCCTGCAGAGAGCCTGCCCCCAGTGCTGCTTAGCCCCAACCAGTTCAGTGTGGGGCTGTTGAAAGACAACAAGCCAGCCCACTCAGGGGTAGTACCCACCTCCCCTCTGTCTTAATTTGAGCGCTGTCAGGACACAGCACAGGCTGGGGGCAGGAGCTGCTGTCATGGGGCAGTGCCCAGTGCAGAGGAAAATGGGAGATTCAAAGCACATGTACAACCCTAGACACCCCACCTCAGCCCTGCCCCTTAGAGATTAGAGTCACCATGCATGGGGGTAGTGCCACCTCAACCTGGGCAAGATGTGGGGGAAGAGGAGAAAAAGGTCCTTATCCCAGATGGAGCCAAGCAGAAGGAGTTAGTCCCAGAACAGAAGGCTTAGGGATGATGGTGCCAGGAGCCAGGCAGGCCCTTTGACTCCATCATATGTCCCTCTTCTGCCCACTGAGCAGCTCCATCTGTAGCATACAGCATCTCACTTGAACTCTAGCAGCAAGTCCCCCCACAAGAATCTGAGGCAGAAAGCAGACCCTGGCACTGCAGGTCCCCTGCCTGCACTTCGCAGCAGAGCTGCTGCCTCCAGGTTTTCCTGGATGATGGTGTCCATCACCATGTGGAATACGCCCTGCACACTGTATGTGTCTGTGGCAGTGGTGAAGGGGTGGTAGATCAGTTTCTGTGGGGTCTCATTGCACAACAGGAAGAGGCTGGCGATAAATCGGGCTGCAGCACCCACATCACAGTCTGCACCTGCAGGGGAGCTGATGAGGGCAAGTGAGATGGAAAATCTCCACCATTTGCCCATGTGCAGTACACCCACCACTCAAACTCCCATCCCCACAGCGCTCTCCCAGGACAGGATAACAGGAGAGGGCCATCCCCAGTAGGAGTGGGGTGGACAGTGCCTGTGCTGCTGCTTTTAACTGAATAGCAGCCCTCCTGCCCCATCTGATACAGAAGGAATCCACTTCTAGGAGCAATCTACTGACCGTCCTGGCCTATCCCTAATGGACAAGCCTATGTGGCTCACCGAGCCCAAATGGGCCAGCACAGACCCAGGAGCTCACCATTCAGAGGGGCACAAGGAGGCTGTGGCAGGGGAGCTATCAGCACTGGGGAAAGTGCAGTTTAAGGGGAGGCTGGAAAGGGGGGAGTGAGGCTGTTCCAGGTTTTGGGGCAGCAGCAGGCATGAGCCAGGGGAGAGGCTCAGGCAAGGTAGTCCCTGACTGGGTGCAGAATGGCTGGGATGCAGGCAGGGCTTTAGACAGAGTTGGAGGGAAGGCCAGGTCTGCCTTTATAAACCAGCCACCCAGTACTCAAGTGTGACACAATTTACTGCCATGGACACTACTGGTGTCATGTCAGTCTGTGACATCACTAATTAGAATGGAGATGTCTAACCACAGGCAATGCTAGGAAAGGAACTTAAGGAAGATAGCAGGAAACTGGCAAAAGGCCAGGTGTCAGCACAAGGCTTAATCCTGGCTGACCTCAGGGCCGGGTCTCCCACTGCCTGCTCCCCAACTCCAGGAGGGACACAAGATTATTTCTTCAGGGGAGAACTAGCTCCAATCTAGGAGGGAGCTGCACTTGCCACCCACACACCTCTCCCAAGGAACAGAACGGAGTCTGACAGTGTTTTGAGACCATCCCTTGACTCCCCAGCAAACCCTGCTCTCTCCTCCTAGCTATTTATTTCAGCTGGGCTCAGCCAGCACCTTACACACCTTCTCCTTGTCTCATGCTCATTCAGCCTCTCCACCAAGGCTGTAACATCCCCAGCTTCCCTAGTGTGTGCTGACTGCCATTTTGCATTCTGTGTTGAAGAACCAGCTGGCCTTGACAAGGTCCAGTCTATTATGGTGCAGTCCAGCCAAGAGCCTGGCTCAGGCCAGGTACTGGACACCTGGCTGAATGAAAATGACTGAGGAGCCATCAGAGCAATCTAGGACCTTCAGCGTTGATTGTCTCTCACTGCTGGTCCTACCCATCTCACAAGTAACTCTCTACAGATGCCTGACTGGAGTTTCTCAGTTTGGGCACAGGGTTAAAGGGAGTAAGACTATTTTAGAGAGGGTGCTCTCAGAGAAGTGGGGTCATCACACGCTAGAAGTCTGGGCTGGAGGGAGAGACAGAAGGCAAGAAGGATTCTGTCTGGCCTGACATGCAGACTTCAGACTCCCAGAAGGGATGAGCTCAGAATAGGGGAGGGGGCATCTGAGGACTGTTTGTCAGTTTGCAAAGATTGATTACTCTTATAAGGGCTAGAGAGTTAAGTGACTGTGGATAAGAAATCCCCTTGCTAAGCTTGTGTTCCCTGCCTTCCCACCATGTTGCCCCTGAAGGGCTTAAACTAGAAGCCAGAGCATCCACAGCTAGGTGGAAATCTGGGCATAATGTGAGAATGACTAGGGGCTCAAGAGGGATGAGGAGTGTGCTCTAGAGAACCAGAGGCTTGGGCCCAGGTACAACAGATTAGTGACTGTCCAGAAGAGAGGACTAAGCTGGGTTGCAACACGTGGATTTCAGTCCCAGCAAGAAGCACCTTAGGAATGGGTCTGTTCCTTGGGACCACATGGCACCAACTACAGACCCCGAGAAAAGCCAAAGGAGCCCTCAGTGCAGATGTTCTCAAGGCACATGTGTGGGCTGTGATGCTCCACAGGACACAAAAGTCTCAGCTCCTCGCCATCTTGTGGTTTCCCCTCCCTGAGCTGAGCAAGACCATGCCCTGCAAGGTGAGGCTCCCGGAGGCTACGGCTGCTCAATATGCTGTAGGACTTGGCCCTAAGGAAACCATTCCCCGCTGGTTTGCTCCAGCAGAGGGGATAAGGGTGTTAGAGTAAAGCTAACGATTAATAGGCCCCAGAGCTCTCAGTGCCAGGTACAAGGCAGGGGGTAGTTTAACTGCTCTGCTACATGAACACATGGGACCCCAGCCCCCATGCTGGAGGCTAATTAGTGTGTCATGAGTGCACATACTGCCCTCTCAGAACCCAGAACAGGGATGCTGCAACAAATCAAACTTCTTAACACTGACCACTCATGCCATGCCAAGAGCTCCTGTAAAATTTAGCAGCTAGAGAGGATCTTCGCTACGCTGAGGCTCTGGTTTGCTAATCTCAGCTCAGGCAGAGGAGCAGGAACTTAGAGACAAAATCCACTTGCAGATGTTTCTTTTACAAAGACAAATCTGGAGAGGCAGGGAAGTCATCTAAACCATTTTCCATCCTGCACCTGGCTCCATACTGCTCGTGACACCCACTGGGTCATATCTGCCAGTCTGTTTATGTGCTGCTTCTGCCCCTTGTGCAAACTCAGGAGAAGGAACAGCACCACGCCCTGCCACCTCAGCTGCATAGCATCCTGCTTGGTGAGCACCCAGGGACAGAGTGAGGTGGAGGGAGCCTACACGTATACTGAGGAAAGGAGAGATGCATGTGCCTTCCCAGGTGCAGGATCTTCTCTTGGAGAAGGTTGATTTTATTCAGAAACAAGATCTGTGAAAAAAGCAGGATGATCAGAACCTGCCCTGGCCCTACACTCCTGTTTCTCAGGTCCCCTCCTCCCCTGCCGACCATGGCACTGCAGCATAGACTCCACCCACCCTCAATGCCTTATCTGCAGGATGATGCTGGGATGGTTAATGGGCAGCTTTGCCTAGTCTCTGCTGAGAATCCTCACTTTGTAGAGGGAGGAGATTTAACATCTCTCCCTCCCACACCATCTTTCAGCCAGCACTCCAGGCCAGTGGCAAACAGCGGCGATTTAGGGCATGGTTCATGGTAGTCCCATGGCTCCTTTCCTTTGCCAGAGCCAGACTCTGGGAGTTTGCCCAGTGCAGGGGGATTCCTTGGCTGGCTAAGTGCTGCTCCCTCTATGTTGCTGTGCTCCAACTACTGCCAGAAGGCAGCTTAGCGCAAGGTAGGGCAAATGCTGAGGCTGGTGCCAATACAGTGCAGCCCCACAGGCACCATGAAGCCACTTCTCCCATTGCCTGGGGTCCAGCACCAAACTCAGGCTGGGTGCAAGGCATATTAGTAAAGTTGGTCTGACAGTGGCACCTAGACACCCCTGCCCAGATCAGAGCCCCTCATGCTGAGAGTACTGCACAGATAGTGACAGAGGGCCCCTGCCCCAAACAGCTCCCAGTCTGAAGACACAGGCAAAGGTTCCCCTCCCATCTCTGTGCACAGGATCACCCAGCAAGCTAGTGGCAGAACCAGGAGCAGAACCCAGGACTCCTGAGGGCCCTGACAATGGGCCCTTAATCCTCACAGTCCCCTGGAGATAGGGGAGAGTTCACCTCATTGTATAAATGGGGTACAGGGACAGGAAAGCGACTCACCAAGGTCATATGGTCAGTGGCAGAGCTGGGAGTCGAGATTCCCAGTCTCCTGCTTTAAATAACTAGACTAGGCTCCTGCCTATGCTAAATCCACCTGAGGCAGCCAGAGGGCCTGTCATAAACAGATAGCTAAGGGTTAATGTTTCTTTTACCTGTAAAGGGTTAACAAAGGGAACCAAACACCTGACCAGAGGACCAATCAGGAAACCGGATTTTTTTCAAAGTCAGGGAGGGAATTTTTGGGTGTGTGTCTTTGTCTGTGCTCGAGTGCTTCTCTCGGCTCTGGAGTGATCTTCTCTATCTCCAGATTTTTAATCTTCTGTTCTCCAGTTGTAAGTACAGGTATAAGACAATATTAGGTTTTATATGTTTTGTATTTACATGTGTGTAGTTTGCTGGTAAATGTTTTAAATGTATTTCTTTTTGGAGGCTGTTTATTCATTTTTCTTTTAAGCCATACCCCTGTATATTGTCACCTTGATACAGAGACCATTTTATGTCTTTCTTTCTTTTTATATAAACTTTCTTTTTAAGACCTGTTGATTTTTTTTCTCTGGTTAAGGCTAAGGAACGAAGGAGGGGGAAATCTCTTTGTGTTAGAGTTACTAAACTTGAATTTGTATAGCCTCTGGGTGAGAGGAGAGACACTTGATCTCTCGGTTTTGTGTTTCAAGAATTAAAGCAGGGTTAATCTCCGTTAGTTACCCAGGGCTGAAGATTGGGAGGAGGTAAAGAGGGGGAAGGCAAGTGGGTTATTTCCCTTGTTGTGAGACTCAGGGCATCTGAGTCTTGGGGTCCCCAGGGAAGGTTTTGGGGAGACCAGAGTGAGTCAGACACTGGAATTTCTGGTTGGTGGCAGTGCTATCAGATCCAAGCTGGTAATTAAGCTTGGAGGGTTCATGCAGGCACCCACATTTTGGACGCTAAGGTTCAGAATTGGGACTTATGCTTTATGACAGGGCCCTTGTGGGGAATGGAGGAGGTGGCCGGAGGTCTCAGTTCTGGGCCCAGTTATCCTGTCAGGAACTGGATTGATTGACCACCCCTGGCTTGAGCTGCAGGAACTCAGTGCTCTTAAGGCAGATGCCACTGTTTAATCATATCATTAGCAGAAATAAATGAACTAATTAGTGAGCGAGACAAGTTACAGGGCCCAGCACTAACTAACACTGTCAAGCAGAACCAGCCCCGCCTTCAGAGAGACAGCAGCAGCTGCTTCTTAATTACAAGTGGCAGCACCACTCAGAGAAGGAGCTGGAGCCGAGGCTGCCAGAAATGGCTCCAGGGTCTCACCACAGTGCCAGGATCCCCAGAGCAAGAGCCTGCTGTGCTCAGGTGAGGGGAGCAATGGGCTAGCAGGACCATCCCATCCCTGCCGCATGCTGCAGCTTGCCTGTATGCCACCTGATGTTGAACAGTGCAGGGTGGAAAGAGCTCTGAGCTCACTGCCCAGTTCCTTACAGCTCCTCCTGCTGGGAGATGCTGGGACCAGAATCTATGCAGCTAGTGCTTCTGCACTCCCCCTTATGGTGCCTCTTGCTGGGACTCACCAGGGAAGTGCTTTGGAAGAACACGGTGTTGCAGACAGAGGAGAAAAGCTTCATGCTTTCCTGAAGCTGATTCTGAGGAAGAATGAAAACGATCTTGAACACCATGGAAGTGCAGTGGATCGCCAGCAGCGCCAGTGGCCAATGCCAGCTAGCCCCCTGGGGCAGGGAGCATTCCTCCACTTCTTCCCCCCAACCTGGGTCCTGACTTCGGCACCTCCCTCTTGTGCTCTGCTCAGCACTCAGAAGCAAGGGGGCATGCTAGCTGCATTCTCTCATTAAGAAGGGCCCAGAACTATGCCCTAGGAACATGGAAGGGGGAAAACTGCACAGGCCAGGGGCATGAGAAGAGATCTACAGATGGGTTACGAAGGGCTGTGGGCCAGGGCATGAGAAGCCAGCAGCCCAGGGCTGCAGCTGGACCACTGGCTTTATGGGAGGGTGCAGGGGAGAAAAAAAAAGGGGGGTGGGGTTCTGGGCATGGGCAGACCGACTGGTACAGTACAACCCAGGGGAGGCCCTGAGGAGAACACAGGTGAGATTGGCAGGCTGCTGCCATGCAGCAGGCATGAGTGTTCATGCCCCGGGAGAGGAGCAGCTCAGGCACAGATTGCGCAGCAGGCAGAACACTAGTGCCTTGAGCATGAGAGAGCCCAAGGGCCCCCCACTCACTGAGCCTGGCCTTACCAGCACTGGCTCCTCTGGGAGGGCCTCATCGTATGCACTGAGAGACGCCACAAACAGCACGGCTTGTATGTCCTCAAAGCAGCCAAGCCCCTTCCAGCACTCAGTGTGCTGCCCCCCCACATCGTAGAGCCTGCAAGACACAGGGCAGAGTACCATAGAGGGTCCACCCAGCGAGGGGCAAACAGCTTCCCCAGGAAGGGGATGAGCAGTAGGTCAGACAGTGAAGGGTTAACCCTCCCAGCACCACCAGGCTGCTCAGCATCACTATCCCTGTGGAGGAGATACAGAAAGGAGGCATGTGGGAAAGGACTGCAGCCAGGTCACACTGCCAGGAGTGGAACCCAGGAGTCCTGCTCACTAGAAATGCTTCCTCACTGATCTTTAGTGCAGTGGTTCTCAACCAGGGGTCTGGAGTCCCCTAGGGGGCCGCGAGCAGGTTTTAGAGGGTCCGCCAAGCAGGGCCAGCATCAGACTCACTGGGGCCCAGGGCAGAAAGCCAAAGCCCCACCACATGGGGCTGAAGCGCAGGACCATGAGCCCCACCACCCAGGGCTGAAGCCAAAGCCTCAGCAATGTAGCTTTGCAGGGCCCCCTGACAAATGCCCTGCTTGCTATCCCCCAATGCCAGCCCTGGCTTTTATATGCAGAAAACCAGTTATTGTGGCGCAAGTGGGCTGTGGAGATTTTATAGCATGTTGGGTGGGCGTCAGAAAGAAAAAGGTTGAGAACCCTGCAAGCACCTAGTGAGTGATGTGCCATTGGGGACGTTCTCAAACCCATCAGACTTACTGCCTACCCCCAGAAACAGCACCAGAAAAACCATCAGTCCTCACTGGAGCCCCAGCTTGGGCCCGCAACAGGAGCCCTCAGCCCCCAGTCCCACCCAACCTGATCGCTGCTCAGGAGAGTTTACGTGGAAAGCACAGGCTGCCAGACGGCATGCTCTCTGCATCCCTTCCATTTACATGGAACTGGCTCTGCAGCCCTGGTGCTCCAGTGGGTGAGTGACAAACACGAGTGATCAGCTCACTCCAGGTGGCAGCTGATGCTCAAATGAGCCAGTGGAAAATTACTGCCAGAATGCAACTGGCAAATTACAGCCTGGTCGGAGGCTCATAAACCTGGTGCCATTCCCCAGCTAGCAATTGTGCTCAGAGTCACTGGCGGCACAGGCTCAGGCTCTGCCCAGCTCTCCTCTGTTTCAGAGACCAGCACCAACAGGGATGCCAGCACCTCGGCCTGGCACCTCCCAGCTGGGGAGAACAGGGATGAGACAGCAGGGAGAGCTTGAAACTGGCATCTGCTGCATTTCCAAAGGGCCTGGAGGGGTTCTAGCAGCAGCCATGCCCAGGGCTATGGGAAAGGCGGGGAGAGCTGAGAGTTGGGTTCATGCCAAAAGTTGTAGCAGGCAGCTACTCAAAACAAGAAGAAACTCCCAGCCCTATGGGGGAGGCACTGTGGCCCAGGCACTCCCATGTGTGACCCAGGCCGTGTCAGAGGTAGCAGCATCTTCCCCCTCCAGTTGTTGGGGTGGTGCCTAAGCAACCGCGCCTCACCCCAGGCAGCAGCATAGAAATAGGGACTGTGCCCTCAGGGCAGGGTCTCTGGATGATCAGATTCAAACCAGCGAATCCAATCAGCTCATCAAAACAACCACAGCCACTCCTGTGCCTGCCCAGAGCCCATCCATCTGCAGGAGCCCCAACAGCCAGAGGAGTCTAACTCATCTGGCACTCAGCTATGCCACATGAGAGCAGAGGGAATGGCCCCCAGCCGGAGGGGCCCCCACAGCAACCCACCAGCCCCAGCGCTCTGCAGCCTGCCCCTGATGAGCAGATGCCCCGGGCTGCATTTGAGAACACTAGCCTGCCTCCAAAGCCCTCACCAACACCATGCCAGCCCCTCTTGCTGCTTCTGCTGAGGCAGCCAGTAAGA
This sequence comes from Chelonoidis abingdonii, assembly GCF_003597395.2. Taxonomy (NCBI): domain Eukaryota; kingdom Metazoa; phylum Chordata; order Testudines; family Testudinidae; genus Chelonoidis; species Chelonoidis abingdonii. The sequence goes on from NC_133781.1 coordinate 32,478,587, forward strand.
GGGCAGTTAGTGCTGTGTGGGGTGGATAGACAGGCAGAAACCTGCCCACGTGGAATTGGATCTGGATACCACTGCCAACCCCCAGATCCCAGTGCCAAACACCTCGACCTTGTCAGGTATTCCCCTCCCCAGCCAACTCAGCTACTAGAGACATTTTAGGTCTTTATCAAACCAAGCAGGACTCAGAAGTCACCTGTGTGGGAGGACAGAGCTGCTCGGAAAGGGTGTGGGAGGCAAGGGAGAGCCACATGCCAGATAAGCCCACACAGGGGGATTAATGGGAAATCGATGGGGCTTTGCTGGTCAGGGCCAGTCTCCCGATTAGCACAGTCAAGTCGCTATTGGGAAAGTGTCTCCTTAGCAGGCTGATTTCCTCCTGCCCCACCTCCCCAAGGCTCTGGGTGCTGCCAAGCCAGACCTGGCCCCATAGTCTCCTCACAACTTATCTGGCCACTCCCTATACCTGTGCGTCTCATCTGCTGGCCACACATCTCACCGGAACACCAGGTCCTGGATCCCGAAGTGGGTCTCAACAGTGCCACTTATGCACAGTCGGACATGAAGCATGTTTGGTGTGGCCAGAACTCAGGGTGGACAAGCCACTCCATGTTCTCAAAGAAACTGGGGAGAGCAGGGGGGAGATCTTTATAGCCTCTCTCATCTACACAGCATCCCGCCGGAGTCCGTCCACTCCTCCCTAGCCAACTCCCTCGCCACAAAGCCTGTCCAGTTCCCCTCCTTCATCCAACCAGACTGTCCAGCCCTTCTTTCAACCCCAAATTCTCCCCCTCCCCAGGCATCTCTCAAGGCCTTGAAATGACATCACAAGCTCAGGACAGCTCCAGTTCCCAAGCTGTGCCCTACCTCAGTACAGGTGTTTGAGGTAGTTTCTGACCCAGGGCTGGGCCCCTGAACCCCTCAGGAAAGAAACCAAGTCAAATCCTTTTCAAGTCCCCAACCAATGGTCCAGGTCCCTCAGCAGTAACAGGCAGCTTCTTCCAAAGCAAAACAGCACCCACCCCCCCGAAGAGCACACTTGGCCCTGTGCCCTGGCCCACCCTAGACCCTGCACTGACTTCACGCCTCCGCAGCTTTAACCAAAAGCAAACATCCAGCAGATGCTGGGGTCCCTCAGCAGAGCCCCTTCTGCTGCCCAGCCTTGCATACACCCCCAAACTGGAAGATACTGGTTGCCCTTAGGGATCCTGAAGCAGGGAGGCGTTGCAGAACTGTCCAGCTGAGAACTTAGGGGCCCCCACAAGCCTGGAGCTCACTGGCCAGAAGAGGGGCCTGTGTCCAGGCAAATGGAACATCACAGGGCCAAGCTGTGGCAGCTTCAGAAGCTAACACATCCACCCACCCCAGCCGGGGTCACCCTTGGACTGGGGCTCACACTACGCCTGAGGACGTGGATGAGCAAAGCCCCAGGATGAGGCTGGAAGAGAAGCTCAAAGCCTGGCAGTGTCAGTGGCAGCTCCTCAACATGAGAGTCACTGAAGCTGCTGGTGCAGCCCAGGGCTCCGCCACCCCCTCCTCCCCCAGCCCATCTCGGAAGCAGCACTACACAAGCTGCTGCAGGCACATTTCCATAATTTCACAAGCGCAACAAAATTCCCCGTCAGGCAGTGGTGACACTTTATTGACTCTCCCAATCCCTGCTCTCCTGGGGCTGACAAGTGCACAAAACGCTTCCCTCCAGCAGCAATAATGTGCTTGCAATTTCCATACTAATCTCCCCAGCCAGGAGGAGCCATCCCACACCACAGACAGGCTTTCCAAACACTCCTCTGAATAAGAGCCCCATCCTGATCCTCCGCCCTTGGGCGGGGATGACAAGTGGCTGTCTATCCCTGTCCTCCCATGGCCCTCCAACATCTTGGGGAGGGGACATGGTAGTACTGCTGCTGCCCCTTGTGCGTCCCAGGCTTCAGCACAGATGTGGCAGCTCTCCAACCCTGTGTCCTTGGCTGCAGTCAGCACCCCCAGAGCACTGACTGGTGAACAGTTCATGCTTCCTTCTCCCAGCTTTACTCAGCTCAGGCCACTCTCCCCAATGGGCCTGGCTAGCCAGTTAAAATTATCCTTTAGATCAGGAGCTGTAATTGCTTCCGTGATGCCAAGGCAGAGACCCAGGAGCTGCCATCTCAGGCTGAGACTCTCCTCTTCCCCAGCAGCACCGGCAGAAGGATGCAACAAAATCTGTCCTCTAATTCTACTTCCCTGATCTGGCAGCTTTGGCTGGAGGGCAAAACCAGTCCCAAACCCCAAGAGAGAAGAACCTGTCAACAAACACTCAGATCTCTTCACAGCTGCTATGCAGCCCCAGCTTTCCCCACCCAAAGCTACCCCAGTCCCAGTCTCTCTCAAGCAGGTGGCACTGTAGCAATGGCACAGAGACCTGACTGCAGAATTGGGGGCAGTTTATATCATGGCCTGTCTCTGCCCCCACAGCAGGAGGTGCTGGAGCATTAATGGGAGTTGGAGAGAACACAGGTATTCTGGTCACAGGCAGGGGCCCCCGGTTATTCTGAGAGCAGGTTCACTGACCTGTGTGCATTCTGGAAGCCAGGGCCCCACAGGAGCCATACAGTAACTACAACTTCCAAGAACATCTCTGAAACAGAAAAACAATCAAAGCCCAAGCTTGAAATTCATGAGTCTTTCCCCCAATCTAACTCCAAATTTTCTTCCTCCCCCCAGGACTTGCAGGTCACAAGCAAACACAAGCACAGAAAAAGGGGCCCAGAGGCACTAAGAGACTGAAGAATATAAAATGCAAAAAGATTTCTGCTCAGGAATCACAATAAGAGGCCGCAAGGAACTGCAGCTCTGCCAGGCACTGTTTATTCCATCTCATCAAGAAAAGCTGAAGTTCCTGAGCAAATGAGTGATACAAGCAGTCAGGCACCGAAGCACTGTGGAGAGCAAAAATTAAACAACATTGACATTTTTAATAACCATTGCAACTGTTTGGGCCCAGAGGCAGCATCTTTCAGTGGAAACATTCAGCCAGGGGTTGAATTGCCACTTCTGTTGAGTTGTTTGTATTTAATGACAAACTCTTCTTGAGTCTGACTTTGCAGAGGGAGCCGAGAACTGACAGGTCTCACCATGCCAAGGAACGAATGTGGAAATGGGAACGCTTCCACCCCAAGATGAATGCTGAGCTCTAGGAGGGCCCAGAGTGGCTCAGGAGACACAACTTGCCCTTTTGGCAGCTTGAAGCAAGAGCAGGCACAAGTCAGCAGCTGATGGATCTGCAGAGGCACCCAGATGTAGCTAGGAGATAAGCACCAGGTGTGGTGGCATCAGACACCAACAATGAGAAAATAAAAGTCCAGAATAAAGCATCAGCCACGTTTAGCCAACCCTCCAGTAACTGCCCCCCGACCACAGCCATCTGCTGAGGCCAATGCAGCTGCCATTCTGCTTGGGGCTCTCCAGTTTACTTCTCTCTCCCAGTGCCACCCTCCCTCCCCCACCACAGACGTGCAAAGGAGCAGCCCCAGAACCACTGCTCTGTGCCCTTAACCCCTCTCCAGCAGGCACATATGCCCCCAGCACAAACAAGCACAAAGTCCTCCTCGATGGATGGAACCAGCAGGATGCTCCTGCCTAGCCCCCAACAGCCAATCACAGCCCCAAGGGCCTCATTAGCTCACTTAGCAGTGGGGTGGGGCCCCTCCACAACCTTCCCCGCCCAGGGGAGGCTAGGCAGTGGGCCAAGCACAGTGCAATGTGGGGCCCCTTTCTCCCAGGCCCAGGGCTCTGCTCTGCCCAGCGTTGACTAACTGGGTGAGGGAAGCACAAGCTGAACTCACGGAGAGCTAGAGGCAGCAGAAACCAACACCGATCAGGAGAGAAAGCCCCACTCCAGGCTGGGAGGCTGTAGAGAACATCATGGACCAGGAGGGATCCCACCCACCCCACTTCTGCCTGGCAGGCTCAGCAGAGACCACAGTCTGTTCTCCCTGGCCATTGATCCAGCTCTAGCCACTTTACAGTTGTTATAGCGGGTCCCAAGCCACTCCCAACCCTCCACTGACAGGGACCACTCTCCCTACCAAAATGCAGTTGCCCAGGGTAATCTGCGTAGCACAGGAAAGGAAAGAGGATGTTTTGCTGGGAACACACACATAGCTGAGGTGGCAGGGGAATGGAGCAGGCCCCCAGGATAACACTTCTACTGCAGAGGATGATTAATGGGCAGGAGGGGCCCACAGTTCTGAAAGCATTCAGAGCCAGCCATGTGGGTCGTCCACCACAGCAGGGCCAGGCTGAGCTCCAGGTGCAGCACCCACACAGTGACCATGCACACACAGCTGCTTGCACATGGGGCACATACAAGCTCCTGGAGCTGAGGCCACTGCATATGGGACTGTCATTGCCAACTCCCAGCAGGAAAGGAATTCAACAGGCCTGAGTTCACATCCTCCCCCACAAGATCAGCCACACAGGACAGCCACGGTGCAGTGCACTGATGGGGCTGCAGGACTCACTAGAGTACAGTGTCATTCAGCCCATATCCGTAGCCTCTCCTGGTTGCTGCTTGCACCCCAGCATCAGCCCAGAGGCAGCACAGAGCATCTGACACCCAGGGAAGCACCATCTGGGTCTCATCCAAACAGTGGATGCAGGACAGCACGGAGCAGGCATGCACCTAGGACAGGGAGAGAAGGGCCCAGATCAGTTGGCCCTAGATGTTGAAGGCAGAAGGAACCATTGTGACCATGGTCTGACCTCCCACACAGCACAGGGCAGAGAACCAGTCAGTGACCCTTGCATGGAGGGAACTATTCTTCCCTACTATGTACATAACAATAGCACACCCACTGACTTGGGGTTGAACTGGAGTGAGTCCCCTGCTCTGGGGTGTGATGCTTATACTGCCTGTAGCAGGGTGACCACCTGCTCCAGCCTGGAAGGGGCTGGAAAAGCCCTGCAGAGGGCTGGGGCAGGGCAAGGTAAAACCGTGGCTGATTGGGAGAAGTGTCTGCAGCTGGGGCCATGCCTCAAACTGAGAGAGCCTTATAAGGCAGCTAGGGAAGCTAGAAGCAGCAGTCTTCCTCTGCCTGTAGGGGGAGAAGGGCCTGGTTGCAGGGAGCTAGAAATAGGGTACCTGAGTGGAGCAGGGCTGGGGAGCTACATCCTGGAAAGCCCCAGGCTGTGGCCTAGCAGAAGGCAGCAGGTCCAAACTCAACCTTGCCAGTGATGAGTGGCTGATACTGTAGTCTGCCCCAGGGCGTGGGGGTTAGATGATGACTGGCAGTAGCCTCATACTGAGGTGAGGTGAGGATAGCAGGTTGGGGGTTCCCCTGGGAGGGGGAGACCCAGAACTGTGGGGGGACTGCCAGGGGCCACCACCCCAGTTAAAGGGGCAGCGGGGTCCAGGGACCCGGGGGGCCAGAGACAAGTGGATATCTGGCCTGCAGAAGGTGCTTCTGGCTGGTAAAAGAGTGCATTCCCTGAGAGACCAGCAGGAGGCGCGCCCAGGAGTGAGTCTGCACATCTACACTGCCCACAATGGCATCAGCCTTTGTTGCTGCCATCTTACAGCTTGAGAGGCTCAGGTGGTCCCTGAATGGCAAGAGGCCAAGATGCCAACATCAGAACAGGGCTCTTCTGGAGGGAGGAGAGTGCAAAGCCAGCAAGGAAAGTCCCACCTCCCTGCGCAAAGGGGGAAATTCCTGCCCCCATCCAGCACTGAGGTGAAAGCGCTCTCCAGACCATCAGCCCCCGTGGGATTTCCAGATGGCTGCACTAGCATCCGCAGGGAGGCTGGGCTTTTGGGAGAGGTCCCCCAGGGCCTGCCCAATTCAAGCCCCAACCCTGACAGCAGCCAGGCTGATGTCTGAGCACATCCCAGGCAGAGACAAGCCCAGGCCAGAAGTGTCTCTCGTCACCCATTCCACTCTGCTGAGGGCAAGAAAAGACCCAGATCCTGGCCAGAATCCCACTCCCCAGGAGAAAGGCTGGGAAAGCCAGACCTGGACACAGGGGGCAGAGGGGACCTGGAGTCTACAATTACCTTAAAGTTGGCTAGTTCCTCAGGCTGAAGCCCTTGCTGTGGATGATTTTCATCTGCTTCACCAGTGTATTCTTGCCACTTTCTGCACCACCACCAGGGGCCAGGCAGGAACCCAGTGTGACTGAACCAGGGTCAGGAGGGGACCCAGGGATGTACAGGGGGCAGGAGAGGAGGAGGAGACCAGGAACATACCTAGGCAGGTGCTGGGGGAGAGAAGAGCAGGGAGGCGAGCACTCACAGTGAGCCAGGAGGGTTGGGGGGCGGGGGGGGAAGACTGGAATGTAGCTGGGCCCTTGGGAGACTGTCCACGGAGGATGGGGGGCAGGAGCGGCCCGAGAGCTGGGGAGTGGGGGCTGGGAAAGGGGGAGGCAGAAGCAGCCCCAAGAGCTGGGGAGTAGGGAGGAACAGCCCCCAGAGCTGGGGAGTGGGATCCCAGGAACAGGGCAAGAGCGACCCCCTAAGCTGGGGAGCAGGGCCCCAGGGTGGATGGGAGTGGCCCCCCAAGCTGGGGAGCAGTGCCCCGGTGGGGGGAGGGGCATGGGAGCAGCCCCCTGAGCTGGGGAGCAGGGCCTCCCACATCCCCACCCAGCAGCAGGATCCGCACTGCGCCCAGCTCCTGCTAGATGAGGCAGCAGACCCCACGGACCCAGGCCCAGGGACTTTTGAAACTTCGCCGCCGCAGACCAGCAGCTGCAGGGCCTGCCCCGCCAGCTGTGGAGCAAGGAAGGCAGCAGTTACCACCCAGCTGAAAGCACAGCGCAGCCCCAGCCCAGCACCAGCTCTCCAGGCCGCTGTTGGTGTCACTAAGCATAAACCTAAGTAACTTAGAAAAGTGAAAGGCAATAAGAATATAAGGTCTCCCTGTTTCAAGCCTCTAGTGAACAAGAGTCCTTCCATGTTTAAACTCTAATCGACCTCAGAGGCTGGCAGAGGGGAAAGGCCAGGTGCACCAGCCCTTATCAGTTGTAAGGCTGCTCAAACTGGTATGGAGCAAAAATAATGAAGCCTGCATACTTTTGGTCAAGGGAGAGGAGATAATGGTTTACAAAGACAAGGTCGTAATTCA